>NC_067160.1:60325864-60479378 GCF_903995435.1 Acomys russatus
CAGTCCTTTGAGCAGCTGGCACGTTGGAAGAGGAAAAAGCCAGAGTGTCCTCTCAAATTCCTAGGAGGCAGGGTTCATGAGAGATGTCCATTTGTTTACAATCTTGTTTCTGCTGGTAGAAATTCCTGGAACCTGTTAAATGAGACACAGAGTACCAAATCAATATTGAGAGCAAGGTCCCCTTTGTCCCTTCAGCACTAACCGAGTTTGCTCTGAGCTGCATGATTTAATCTTGAGATCCGAGGTTCCCAGGGCGAAGGCACAGGCTGGGCCTCTTCCTTCTCCATAACAGGGACTTTGCAGCATCTCAAAGCTCCAGGCTTTCCACTGGCGAAAAGAAAAGAAAAGAAAAAGATAACAACTCCTTCCTTCAAACTGACATGAAAGGAAACCCAGGTGTACCCCCATAACTGTGCAGTATACACAAGCACACCCACAAAACAACTTGGGTTTGAAGAATTTTTATAAACATGATCAAGGCCACTGGGCCTCACCCATGCACTTTGCTGTCCTTCGTCTCTGTCCAGCATTGCTGCAGACCCAAAGTATACATCTGCCTTGCAGGTGTGGAGGGTAGAGCACTCATGACTTCAATGTTCAGAGACTGTCCGGAATCTTATCAAGCATGGTACCCCAGGCTAGGCTTGAACCCGACTGGCCCTGTTTACATGTCTCAGAAACCTGGACATCTCAATTTCAAGAGCAACCTCTGAAGGACAGCAGCTTTAGGCAGGTCAGGTTCCTCCTTAAGCATGCTTTTCCCAGCAGAAAGCACAGTGAATGCTGTAACGGTGAAAACTGAGCAGCGGTACTGATTATGGTAGCTGCGTGTTCATCATACAAATTCCTGTCGCCTACCCCGAGCCTTTGGCAGCTCCTATACTTGGCTAATTGTGCAAGGCTCCCTCTGCACAAAGTAAAAGGTGTTTACTTTGAAGTGTTTATCTATCTGTCTGATTAAAATTCACTCGTGACATGAGCAATCCAGTTAGATTTGGAAACAGAAGGGAAAGCAAGCTTCAAGACAGCTTTCACAAGAGAAACAGATATTCTCCTTGCATTCATGAGGAGTGGTTATGGCCACTTACTGAGTCCCAGGCCCATGGGCGCTGCAGAGGTAGGTATGGGAGCTGTCACCATTAAGGTAGAGAGAGCTGGTTATTTCCTACCTAAGCTTCCTGAGACAGGCCAGATAGGTCCTGGCCTATCTGGAAGAGAAATTCCATGATCTGGGCTTTTGAAAGCCCGGATGGAGGCTGGATGTCCAAGGTCAAGGTGCATGTACAGTCATCACTTGGTTAGGACCGCTTTCTGCTTCATAGCCTCTTGGGGAAGAAAGGGCTCACAGACTATCTCACCCCCTCCTCTCATTCTCACTGAAATGAACTCTACCACTTAGCTAAACTGTCAGACCTCCTTTTACTTTTTGTTTGAGGCAGAAACTTGCCTAGGTGGGTGGTCTTAAACTCAGGGTCCTGCTGCCTCAGCCTCAGGAGCAGTTGGGACGACAGGCCTATGCCAGCAGGCCTGGACCTGAGAGTTCATCTCTGCTGGCTTCTTGTGCTTCTGTTTCTCTCCTCCAAGGAGATGCTTGCAAGAGTGAGATGGTGGGTGGGGCTCTGGCTACCACCTGAACAGCCTGCCCGCTATCTTCTTCTCTGGGGACTTCTGGCTCTCTAGACTGCGTCTCAGGAAAAGAACACTGGCTCCAAGGCAGCTGGCCAGACAGGCACATTGCACCGACCTGGGTCCTTCGCACCACAGATGTTCTTAAACTCCCGTTGGTTGGATACAGGTGGCAAGCCTTGCTCGCAGACTGTGTGTGCCAGATGTCTCCATGCCTGCTCTATGCCCCGCTCCAGTTTCCAGTTTGCTGTCCACCTTGATCCAGGCTGAGCAAGCACAGAGCAGACTCCCTAGAGTCAGCATTTCTTCCCCAATGCCTGTTCCATCTACAGCTGCCGCCAAGGGCGAGGGGCTGCTGGCCTAATTGACTGGGCACCTCTGGTGTCAACCCACATTTATTTGTCCAGTGTCAGGATGTGTCAGAGTCAACGAGCAGGAGTCTCTCTGACTCAGCTGCTGCTCGGGTTCTCCCTGCTCCACGGCTTTCTCTTCTTGGCCCTCCATTCCACATTCTACGTCATGTACCATGGGGCACTGACTAGAGATGTTGTCAACAGTGGGTGTGTCTCCTGATGCTCCAAGCTCTCCCTCCTCCCAGGGGCTAAGATCTCAGGGTACCAGTGCACCTGGCTCTTGGCTCCCAGCTTCCTGTGCTCTTGGGTCTGTGTGTCTGCACACTTCATTCTAACGTTTTTCCCAGTCCCAAATTCAGAACTATTAAGCCTATGTGGAGCGCTGGCCAGCAAAGGGCAGCTAGTGGCCCCTGGGTCCAGAAGGTGGCTCAGGCCGCAGTCTCAACCATGAAGAAATTGGGCCATGTGACTCCTCTGGGATCCTAGACAGAGGTGGCTTGAGGCAGCTCCTGGAGTCAACAGTGAGTCCCATGTAGGTAAATGTTACTCCTCTTAGAGGCCTAAGGTCAAAGGCATGGACCATGAGGATATGGCTGCATCTGTCACTAGATTTCACCTCCTACAGCCGAGGGGCTGGGGCCATTGAAAATGGAGGAAAGGGGGCCTGGTCTGTGTCCTTAGAGCTGTGTCAAGCAGGGATGGAAGGTGTTCCCACCATGGGCTGAGGCCAGCCACAGTCATAGCTGAGGCATTAGTTGATGTAATCCGCGTCACCTTTCAGTGATAATGCAGAATGAACACAGACCGATGGTGCACAGCTACTGTCTCCTGGATGTCAGGTGTGCACTGGTCACTCCATGAGGACTTGCAGACCAGCCTTTTCCAACTGCAGAGACAAAGCTAGGGTCTTCACCAGTCTACTTCCAGTAATGAAACTGAGGCACACAAAAGTCTGGGGCCTCCTCAGAGGCTACAGAAAGTGTCAGGAACTTAGCCCGCCCCCGCATTAAGTTCTTCCTGGCTGCAAGGACTGAGGAACTATTTCTGGAACAGGCAGGCATTTTATCATGGGGACGTGTTGGTAGGGGTCTGGGCTTTTAGACAGGTAAATCCAGACCTTTGAGAAATTGGCCAGGGAGAGGCTTGGATGTTTGTGTTGAAGGAGGAGTCAGAGGCCAGTGTAGGAATTAAGGACACTGAGGGCCTCACATGAGCTCCTGTCAATCAACGAGAGAACAGGAAATGCCTCTCCCTCCTGAGATGGAGATGTGTTGAATGAGGGCACATCAGAGGCCCCCCACCTCATGGGACCTGTTCCCTTGACGCCTCTGGGCCTTGCACATTTATGATCATTCGCTTTTCTTGCCTGCATAGGGGGCGGATGGCATCCGAGGTCTGAAGGGCACCAAAGGAGAAAAGGTAAGGAACCGTCCCCTTGAGGGTGGGCGGGCTCAGCGTGGTGCAGGATACAATGGGGTGTATCCTGAGTGTGAGGGGGATTTATGCTACCATGAAGGAAGCTTGCTTGTTTGTAAAGGGAGAAAATAGCTGCTGAGGACCATGGTACTTCCTGTCTCCTGGGCTGGCCCAGAGCATCTACCCACGAGGCCCTAGGATGGCTACATGGCTGTATTCACATACCTTCCTCCCCCAGGTCTCTCCCTGTAGGTCCTCACTGACAACAGTCCTCATGGTGGTCAGTTGTCATCGAGAGGCCCAGCACTCCTGCACAGAGTCCAGTTTTACAGTCCAGCTCAGTGACTGTTTACACTCACATATAAGCCACATTGTAAAATGTGGTGCTACCTGCCACGGTCAAGGCTCAGAGTGCCCAGGTCCCCGGCAATTGAGACACCCTGTGCCTGTGGAACTGTGCAGCTGGCCCTGTCTGTCCTTTTCACTTGGTGGTAGGAAGCCTGGCACTTGGACGTTTTCTGCCCATCTTATGCTCCATCCTGTTGGGCATCTCCCTGACCCACTCAGGTGTAGCTAGTGGGTGTAGTCACCATTTGTGGCAGGCTGAGGCGCTGCCTGGGACACTGGGGTCTGAAGGCAGTGAGAGCAGGGCCTGCCGAGCCTGAGCTCGAGCAACTCACACCTGCATCAGCATAGGCTTGGAAGGTGTGCACGCCATTGCTTCTCACTGGGCACCTGGGGACATTTTTGTCTCCTTTCTCACGTGATCTGCCAGCCTGAAATCTATTCTCTGGGAGTTGCTTCAAGGGCTATGGGTGAGAACAGCACTCTAGCTGTATGATCTAGCTTGGGCCTGGCTGTGTGCTAACCACTTGCCCACCTTTTGGGAGGAACAGGCAAAGAGCTCTTCCGTTTTCCATGCCTTCTAGAGCGTCTCCACAGGGTCTCCTTCTGCAGGGCCAGGGGCATGGGTGTGCCTTTTGAACAATCCAGCTAGGAGCACCTATATGCGGATCAAGTTCTCTTAGGAGCAGATGCCCACTTGCTCCCTGGAAGGACTCTTTCCACGCCCTGTGTCCCAGATTTCCCATTCTGTTGGGAGACTTTGTTATGGAGGCATCTTCTACCTTTTTGAAGATGGTTTCCAGAGTCCTAGCTTTACTACTTTATCTTGTCTTGTTTGTCTTCACGAGACAGGATGTGTCTCGTTATGTACTTGGAAGGATATGAATGGGATGCTGCCTTACAATCAAAGTTCCCGGGCTGTCCCCAGGCATCTGAGGAAAGCCAACTAAAATGGTTCTAGGGAGAAGGGAGTCTGAGGACCTGCGGCCCCAGTACGTTATGTATACTGTGGCAGAAGCCTCGGGGATGGGTGAGAGGCCCAATGTATGCAGGCCCCTTCTGTGCAGGCACAAAGTTTCCTCCCTGTACAGCTCTCCTGTTTCTCTTCTGGGCCAGAGGCTCTGTGTTGCACATCCCCATTGTGCCCCCAAAAAGTGGTCATTGGAATGGAGTTCTTCTCTGCAGGTTGATGTATTCTTTTGTCTGTGTTCAGGGTGAAGATGGCTTCCCTGGGTTTAAAGGCGACATGGGAATAAAGGGCGACCGGGTGAGTGTAATGGGCCTAGGATTTGGGCCAGGGGCAAGCAGAGTGGGTTTGGGGGACCTGCGTGAAAGCCAGAGGTATCTGGGATCACAGAGAAGCTTATCAGAAGGGAGGCAACACCTCTGCAGGACCCTGGTCTGAGCACCGAGTGTCTGGCGCCCAGGGGCCCTGTGCAGCGTTATCTAGCCTGCTCCTCGGTTCCCACTCCAAAGCCAGACAGCTCTCACCTGCGTTAAGCCCAAGGACAACTGTGATCACTGGCACTGTACCCTGGATAGGTCTCTTAGTGAGGAATGGGGACCCTGGATTACAGAGAAATTTGACTCCAGAGGATGAAGAGGAAAGGGGGTGGTGTGGAAACTATCCAGACAGGCCCATAAGCAAGCCCCCACCCAAGACATAGGAGATGGCTGGCAGGACCGTGCACTATTGAGAGTCTGCAGTTCTTGTTCAGCTCCTGGACCATCCTGGTCCCCGGGATGTACCCAAATCACTCTTGAAGCCCGTGCAACCCAGTGCCCTGCCATCTGGTGCTGGCCCTTGGGTGAAACCCCAAACCTGGCTGCTTTCTGGTGGGCTGTGCATCCCAGCTCCAGAGAAAGCAGTTGGCGCAGATGAGGGCCTGGCTTTGTTCGGGGGTGGGGTGGGGGTGCACAGCACAGCAAGCACACCAACCAAGGGGTTAACAGGGACACTGAGGGCAGTTTCTAGGTGCTGACCTTAGAGCCACCTGCTAGCTCCTGCTGAGAAGTTTCCTCCACAACTTCAGAGTGAGTCAGAAGGCAACACACTGTGCTCCTGGTAGCCCAGCTGTTGCATGCACCTAAGTGTTGTCTATCGGTTATTTTGGGCCTGTTGTCCGTTTCTGTAATTATCCTCATGTCAGGCCCCGAAAGCACTTATGGCAAACATTCTAGAACAAGAGGGCCTGTACCCTTTGCCACAACCTGACAGGGACTCTCTAAAGCCACCTGCATTGTCTGTCAGAGGAGGAGAATAAAAAAGGACTTGGTGTTCCGTTATGCTGCTTCTGAGCGTGGCTGCCCCAGGTCTCCTCCAAGTGAAGGATCATCAGTGATGAGAGGCTACCCTAGATCAAAAGAAAAAGTCCCTCTGAGCCCTCCTCTGTGATGACTTGGCACACACAATTAGATTCCACTTGACTGAGGCATGGGTGTGGTGGTGCGTGCCTATAATTAATGTCACAAGACAGAGGCAGGAGGATAGGTATGAGTTTGTAGCTAGTTTGGTATTTACAGAGAGACCCTGGCAATGAGATGGAGATAGGAGATGAGAAATAGATAGATTAATAGGAAGAAAGAAAGAAAGAAAGAAAGAAAGAAAGAAAGAAAGAAAGAGCACTTCCTGGGAGCACAGTTCAGTTCTCAGTAGATGAGGGTGAGATGGCGGAGCCTTGCACAGGGCTTTCTGTGGATGGTCAGGTCAGATGTTAATACCTAAAGGATCAGCGAATTAAAGGAGCACTTTCCAAGGACAGGGACTTCTTAGCTCTGCGGTTGTTGGTCTCTATCTGCACAGTCTGCTCTGATGTGGGGGTCATCCATCTGTCTGCAGCTGTTCGTGGAACCAGGTAGTCAGAGGAGGCATGGGTCTCCAAGAGCTTCAGGGCTGCTATTTGGCAATGGCCACTGTGCGTCTGTGGCTTGAACGGGTCTGAGTCCCTCTTAGTTAAGTGTAGACTTCATGCGTGCAGCTAGGACACTGGATGGTGTCTTGGTGTGCATCCGGGGTCTCCTGGTGCGAGCATAGCTAGATCACTGCTCAGTGGGGGAGAGGTCCACCTCAGTGCTTCCCGAGGCTTCAGAAGAAGGTGAATTTGGGGACTGTGATGGTTGGGTCTGGATCAAGTAAGGGACACACCTCTGTATGGGCCTTTGAGGGCATGTCCTGGGGTGACTGTTCCTCTAAGGAACCCAGACTAATACAGGGACTGAGGAATTCAGAGCCACCATTGTTAGCCAGTTATTTCAGCTAAGAGTCACTTAACTAGACAAGGGAGTCTGGAAGCAGAGATGGTCGCCATGGTGGCACTCAGTGTAGAGAGGTAACAGCGGTCCAGCTAACAAAGGCCAGGCAAGCACAGCTCTCACCAGCATGCCTACTTGGCAGTCCTACTCCAAGGTGGTGGGAGGGATCAGCTGGGGGTGGAGACTGGGAAGGAGCTCCCTCAACCTCCTCTTTTCTGACTGCAGGGAGAGATCGGCCCACCTGGTCCCCGAGGAGAAGATGGTCCTGAAGGCCCAAAGGGTCGTGGTGGTCCCAATGGCGATCCTGGTCCTCTGGGACCCACTGGGGAGAAGGTTTGTGTTTATAATACTTGACTATGGCTAGAGAGCTCTGAGCGCCAGATGGCCCCTCCCATGCTTAGCATGGGTAGTGTGACTCCTGAATAGCCCATGCCAGTACCCCTAGCCTTTTGTAACTTCTCCTAGTAGGTGTGTGTGTGTGTGTGTGTGTGTGTGTGTGTGTGTGTGTGTGTGTATCCTATGATCTTTATCCTGTTTCTGATTTCCCCAACCTGCCCTCCCGACCCCACACACTTTGGAGGAGTGTCTTCCTCCAGGTATAGGCAAAGTGTGGGGTCCTCACCAGCCACCCATTCCTATCAAATCCTGCCTTTACTTTGGGGGTGACAGAATGTTCTCACTACAGTCAGACAGCACGGCATATGCTCCTGTCCAGCAGCACACTCCTACACCTTGTCCCCAGTAACCTGGTGAGGAGGGGACACAAGGAGTGCTTAAGCCTCCCGTTCCATCTGGCCATGTGGCTAGAACTCTTACAGAGCGTTCAGTACCCCTACCGATAAGAATCTTCTTTCTGCCCACGGCACCATCTCTTTGCTTGGTGTTTGGTTTTCTGTGCCTGCTGGTAGGATCATAGACATTTTCCTTCCTGAGGGCTTAGAGGCCCACTCAGTTCCAGGGGGAGATCCAGATGCCTCTGCACACCACCCACCCTGCCCTTCCAACTTGCCCTAGTCCCTCTCAGAACACCTCAGTGCTCTCTGCTCAGAGACAAGATTGAGAAAAGTCATGCTTATGATTTATGAGTCTTTTTTTTCCTGCTCCTAGGGAAAGCTTGGAGTGCCAGGATTACCAGGGTACCCAGGAAGACAAGGGCCAAAGGTAATTTAAGCCCTGCTAAGTATGTCCAGGCAGGCACTGTCTCATGTGGTGCCCCACACAGTCCGAGGCCCCTCATCCGGTCCCCACCTCTGCATGGCTTCTGTGCCACAGCGGAACAATATGCTCGCTGTGATCTCACGGTTCCCAGGCAGCCTTTGGTGTCAATTTGAGCAAGCTCAAAGAAGGCATTTAGACAATAAGTGGAGCCTTTCAGAGAAGAAGGCAGAAACTACGCCAGTCCCGGGGCCTGCTGCGGGTGCTCCTCCACACCAGCCTCCTCTTAGCCCCACTTTCCTTTGGAAGTACGGAGTCTCTGTGTTTAATGGCGCAGGGGAGGGCCAACCATTGTCTTATCTGCAGGCATGGTCAGGCTTAAGCGGAACAGCTCCTAAAGGCTTTGGAAATCAGTGAGAACATTATTTTCTTCTCATCCCACATTTTATTATTCATGGTTCCTCCTTAAACAATAACCATCGTGCTGGAGACCTGGTTAGCGGCACGCAGCCAGCCCACGCACCCCAGATTTACATCCTGCCTTTCTGCTGCCTGCTAGCTTTGCTGTCTTTGCCTCACAAGCATGGGCCTGCCAATCATCCTGTTCATGCAGAGTGGACACACGTCCAGCCTCCAGGAGTGTGTCCCTTAGATGTGGCTCCAGTGTAGCTGCCACGGAGGGCCATCCATCCAAATGTTGAAAACTGGGCTCCCTGCGAGTGCATTTGCTTTTCCTCTTTTCAGGTCCTTGTTTTTCAGGAGGAGAGAAAGGCAGAGAGGAGGCATTTGAGAGAGGAGAGGGTGGGTTATGACTAAGTGCTGGCAGCTTTGGAGATATGAGGAAACAGGACTTTGAAGCTCTGTTCTTAGGCTGTGACCAGACGCAGTGATGGGCTGCCTAGGAGTTCTGTATCCTCCACCCCAGGTCGCCACGTTTCAATCCCTGCCTGGGTGACCAGGTGAGCTTAGAGGAGGAACGCAAGGCATGGAAACAAGCAAACTTCTTGGAATATGAATGTGGTCAGGTCAAGGTGTCAGGCCACCCAGACGGCAGAGCCTCACAAAGGGCGGTAGACAACACCCACACTGATGGGCAGTGGGCTGCCCTGGGTATGTCCTGGGGAGCTCTGTGGCATCTTTTTTACATAGCAGGAGTTTGGATGTTTGGCAGATCAAAATCTTAGAGGCCACATTTGGCCCATGTGTTTATCTGTAGAATTGAAAACATCAGATGCTACTGTCTGTGCCTGGATTTGTGTCCATTTCTGACCTTGCGAACTGTCATGCTTTGGTTAAGGTGTTATGGACAGGTCACAACATATGACAGCAGGACCAGTGAACAGGGCTGTGAGGTTCCCTGGAAAAAGGGAACCTCAGCAATGCATGTCCTCCCATCCCCCCAAACTTCAGCTGGTGTTGCACAACCTCTATGTGGGGGCTGACAGGAGTTGAACAAAACCTGCTAGGACTTAGCTTTGGGGTCTGGAGAACTTTCAGGAAACATTTACTGGGTGGAGTGGATGGGTGTTGAGTGGGTGGTGGGTAGCTAGCTAATGGACAACAAGAGAACAAAAGGCTGGGTGAGTGGGTTCGCCAGGGGTTGGTGGGTGGTAGGGTGGCTGGGTGGCTGTTCATGGGTGGTTGGGTAAAAGCACATTTGGTCAGGGGGTATGGGGTATGTGTGAACTGTGGCAAGAACTCTCCGGGGTGGGCATGACAGCGTGGCCCTTGCTTCTGGCTCAGCGGTCTGTCTCACCTTCCTTAACTCTCTTGCAGGGTTCTATTGGATTCCCTGGCTTCCCTGGTGCCAACGGAGAGAAAGGCGGCAGGGTAAGGACTGCTTGCTGGCTGTGCTGCCTCCGTCCGTGTGCCGGTGTTGGCTCTCCACTGAGTGCCCTGTTCGTTTTTCTCCACTTGTTAGCAAAAGTACTTTCCAGAAGTAGCTGATCTTGAGCTCTAGGCTTTCTTTAGCTGTCGGTTATAGAGGCACCGTGACAGGAAGGAGTAGTGGTAAGAAAGAAAGAGCATGCTGGGAAAACGGAGCCGGGAAGTTCCTGGGGCTCCTTCAGAGTTTTCTCTTACAGAGAGACTTTCCTGCATACCAACTTTACAGGGAGAGAAAAAGGGTGATATTTTGTCCTCTTTGGTGTGATCTGCCACTTCCTTTAGGGTGGGCACATATCACCTTGGGCTATCTATGTGCAGCCTAGACCTACAGCCCCTGTTGGAAGTTGCCCTGGCTGTAAATATGGGGCAGAGCGTGACACCAGTGGGTTCTTTCTGCTGTCATCTTCACAGAGGTCTCTTGAGGGTGACTTGGGGGAGCTGTAAAAAGTTGACAGGCGGAGGTTAGAGGTGAACAGCAGAGCTGTACAGAGGGATGGAATTGGAATCACACCACGCAACAGATCCACTTAAGAGGTTTAATAGGGAGATACAGGAAACGTCTCTGGAGACACGTGGAGAGAGAGGGGGCGGGAGGGAGAGAGAGAGAGAGAGAGAGAGAGAGAGAGAGAGAGAGAGAGAGCCATCTGGTGGGTCTGTTCTTTTATATGGCCCAGGGCAGGGCCACGCCCCCGTGGCAGGTAAGCAGTGGCATCACAGGTAGGCAGACTGAAGCAGAATCCTAACATTCCTACCTTTTCCTATATTTAAAATATAGGAATGTTGGATTGTTTTTATACAAGGTAAGTTAAAGTATATAAGTGTAGGTAATGGAGAAAAGAGAAAAAAAGCAATAGTAACAAAATGTCCAAATTATATCGTGAAGAGGGAGGAAAAGTTTTGTCCTGAAAGTTCAAGGTAGAGGGCAAGCTATGTCAGCCATGTCCTGTAGCAGATAGAGACCGAGGAGTGTTGGGGAAACCTGGAGTACACCATTTCAGCCTTTTGTAAATGGATAAAGGGCGAAGTGATCGTCTTAACTACTTCCTGCTGACAATATGGCAGTGATAGGGGATTTAAAAGGCTGAAATGTTGGTCAGATTCTGGAAGAACAGGCTGCTGTATTTGCTGTCCAGGGTCCGAGAACATCTGCAGCTGGGAAGGGTAATGCAGGTCTAGCTAGGAGGAACGATGCAGATCGAGCTGGCACAGTTTTTGACGTTGGATGGGAGCACTTGTGGGTAGCTGCTTTGATGATGTCCCAGATGCAGGCGGTCTGGTAGGGTACTGGAACATATATGTGGGCAGATGATAAAGTCAGTAGATCAGGGAGAAAATTTCCTTTTAGGTGTACATTTGAAACTCTTGGGAGAGCAAAGAGAAAAGGCTTAAGACAATGTTGACACTTTGTGAGAATTTTGGGAGAGCAAAGAAAAAGTCTAGATATGGGAGCTTTTTCCATTTACCCAAGGAAAGGCTTGAACATGGGAGAGCAAAGAAAAGGTCTGGGTATGGGAGCTTCCTTCCATTTACCCAATTGTTGGCAATAATTCAAGCAGTTTAGTTCTGGGTCTGTCCAAGTTTGGTTGCAGAGGCATGTAAGCTTTAAGGCAGGTGTTTTTAAAGGCGTGTCGGGAAGAACAGATGACTGGATGTTTCCCATGGGGAGGTGAGGTCAGTAAGCCGTTAAGGCATCCCCCAAAATGGTTAGTGACCCAAGGGACTGGTGCAGACCAGTTAGTAGCTCATCAGCACTAAGTAGGAGCCAACAGCCTAGCTCAACAGATGAGCTGGCCACAGACTAACTCAATAGATGAGTTAGCTGCAGGGATGTGGCTCCGAGTGCACTCGAATTTTTCAGCGGCTGTCACAGAACAGCGGAGAAAGCTACATCAGGAAGCTCACCCAATGGGTGAGCCTAGTTGAGGGCCAGCGAAGAAGACCAGGGTGTTCCCTGCTCCCAGTCAATCAGAGAGGGCCAGCAAACTCTCTAACTAGAGGGAAGCGTTTACATGACTAGAAAGGGAGAATTTAGCTGGTGTTGGATGTAGAAAGGTGGCAATGAGGTAGTTAGGGAAAGGAGAGTCCCAAGACCAGGGAAGAGGAGAAGGAATCCCACCCTTACAGACAGGTGAGAAGCTTAGGCTGTGGGTTACAGTACTTATCAGGACTTAATTTGGCCTAAGAGATGGATTTCCTGTAGCTTACAAGAATCCTTCTAAGCTCATAAAGGGAGATAAATTTAGCATCACCACTGTTTGAAATCTGCAGTGAAATACACATTGTTAGACATGAACACGTGGTAGGAAAAGGGTAGTAGACATATATAGCATAGTACAGGCTTGGGAAAAGAACTTTGTGTTAGGAGCACAAATACTCTGAGATGAGGTTAGAGAAGGCAGATAGGATCATATAGTGGAATGTTTTACCACAATTAGATTAATAAGTCAGAGCTCCATTGATCAGTCTCAATACTTTGAAGAGTTAATACAATAGCATAGTAACAGGAAGAAATAAAGCATTTGTTTGGACATGTTGACCTTCATAACTTACATTTACCAACTTAAAAACACTTTTTAAAAACACCTTTTTGGGCGCTTTAAGCAACAGGTGAAATTGACAGTTAAAGTTTGGTCTCCTGCATATGAAGAGGCTGGGAAGGTACCTGAAGTCTCCCATGATAGAAGGTGGCAATGACTATGTAACCTGAGTATGAATCTAACACAGACCTGTAACATAACCCTGGGTGGCAAGGCTGTTGAATTTAAGAGCCGTCTGTACTCTGCCAGGTTAAGAAGCTTCAAGGCTGGAAATGTGTACAGCTCTTGTGCTGGTTGAACCTCCAGTGACTAGGCACACAGAACAAGCCTGCATGTGAGCAGTGACATCCATGGCCAGGTTAGGCTGCGGGACCAGTGTCCCATTCTGGTTGTAGCAGCTGTGAGACCGGTGTCTCCTTTTGGCTGTATCTGAAACAGGTCCCTGGCAGAGCTGGCTCTGGCAGGGCCACGCCCCCGTTGCAGGTAAGCAGTGACATCACAGGTAGGCAGACTGAAGCAGAATCCTAACAGGAGTCATATCTATCTACCTCCTGTGATGTCCCTGTTGGCTTAGACCCTCCTTACAGAAGCTGCCCCTCCCCCCCCCGCCATGTCTGGGTGGTGTCACTGCCATTTGGGAGATGGAGTGTAATGGTCTTCTTGCGCCTTCCCTTGGACATACAGGGCCATTGGGAGAGGCCATTGGGCAGGGACACAGAACAGAGTGCTTCTGGCTGGCTCCCCTCCATGCACACACAGAGCACACATGCTCCTCCTCATAGGACGTTGCTTCCTTAGAGTATCACGGGTAAAGTGGGGACCTTGCACATGATGTGCTCTTGAAAGCCAGGAGAATGGCTTTACAATAACTGAGACAGTGTGGACAAGCCAGTGGTCATCAGCTTGTGAAAGCAGGGCTGTCCTGGAAGCAAGCACACAGGGTGGACACTATCTACTGCCATCATCTGCTTCTTTCTTACACGGTCCCTTTATCATCTTTCTATTTTTCTACATATCTATTTTCTCTTTTCATCTATCTATCATCTATTTGTCTATCTATCCATCCATCATTGATCTATCATTTATCATCTATCTATCCGTCTATCATCTATCTATTATCTATCTATCTATCCATCCATCATCTATCATCTCTCTCCATCCATCTATTATCTATCTATCTATCTATCTATCTATCTATCTATCTATCTATCATCTATCTATCTATCTACTGTTTATCATCTATCCTTTCTTCTCAGCCAGACTTTATCTAGAGTCATCTGATTAGTGTTTGTGAGGGGAGTTGTCCCCTGATTTATTTGGAGGCACTCCCTGTGAAGAGTGGCCCAGGGTCTCACAGGTGTAGAAGATGAAGACGCTGCTGCAATAAGATTGGAAGCCCATGGGTTGTTGCTTTGCCTTTGGTACAAATCTCATCCGGAACAATGCCAACGTTAAGGTTCAGGTTGTGCTCTCCGCTGCTCCCTTGTGCTGTGGACCCCTCATCACTGGGGCTTCACATAAGGCAGTCCTTCACCTTGCACATTGAGCGCAAGCGTTCCTAAGTCCGCGCTAAAGCTCAGAGCTTACCCAGGCAGGGCATGCTCCAGTGACTGAACAAGATAGGGAGCAGCCGCAACCAGTGCTCAGGGTAATGGGCATGCAAGGAGGGATAAACCCAGAGCCCAGGCCTGGGTCCTCACAGAAGGCTGAGCTCTTCCTGCTGATCCCAGAGAAGGGGGTGGGTGGGGCAGAGCTGCTTAGAGAAGCTGCTGCAGCCAAGCTCAGTGCAGAAGCCTGGGCTATGGGTGCCTGTGGAGGCCTTGCCTCTGCAGTGCCTCTGGGTGGCTCTTTATCCCAAGGCCTGGGGGTGACTCCAGGGAGAGTTTTGAAGGTAGTCCGGGTCCCATGCAGGAGAGGATCAGGAAGGATCCCAGGAACATGAAGGAGGCCTGTCTGTGCCCTGCCCTGGGAGACCTGCTGTGTTTGCAGATAAGGGTTTGCAGCAACTGTGTGTGTTTGCCACTCCCCCAAGTGCTACCTATACACCTCAGTCCTCTGTTACCAGAGACCTGGCTTCTGCAGAGCTGATGCCTCATGTCTGTGCCTGCCTGACAGTGGGAGGTTAGACGGGAAACCATCAGAAACAATACTGCATGGTCAAGCTGTCTGCAGCCCAAGGCACAGCCATGACACAAGCAAAGGTGCCCTGTGAAGAGACTGTACCCCGCCCCTTGGAGGGGTCCCAGGAGAGGAAGGACCCACTGAGGTCTCCCAGCAAATTCAAGGCTCTTCATACTTCAGCTTGACTCTGGGCTCCAGAAGAGCAGGAGGCAAGGCCACTTCTGGGCCTCCCATGCTTTCCCGGCAGGGACTAGAGGTGAACAATTAATGGGCGAGGGAGGAGTAGAGCCATGCTAGGCTTAGCGGCTCCAGCTACAAGGCCGGCCGAGCTCCTGTGAGGGTTAGATTACCACATGCCCTGTGAGCCCCATGCTACCCCGGGACACAGATGGGGAATCTGGGTTGAGACTGGTTTGCCTCCTGTCAAGGCTCGAGTGTCTAGATATCCCAGGCACCATCAGGGCAGGGTGCACCTGGGAGCCAGGTATGCTGCTAGGTCAGAGGGGATATTGGATCAGAGTTGTGATTCTAGGTGGTGCTAAAGGGGAGAGGAGCAGAGGTGTTGGCAGCCCCACCTGGGCTCACATACCCACATGAGTCTGGGCTGGTTACACTCTCAATAAGGGCACACACTTAGCATGAGAAGACAGCAGATGTCTTACTTAATTTTCGTATGCAAATGTTTGTATTTGCATGAAAGGATGTTGTCACAGCTCAATCATTGTAACAGGAATGGCTATGTTGTTAAGGAAAAAAAAAAAAAAAAAAAGGCCTAACTCATTTGCTTTGGATTGTTTAACTAAATGCCTTCAAAATGGGAGACTGGTTCGCTCCTGATAGTGAACTGGGTGAAAATGCTAAGGAGAGACTCGTTCTGTGGCTTCAGCCTATAGATCTGATCTGGCTTTGTTGGTGGGGACCAGGGTAAACCCGGGATGAACCTCAGAGCGCTGGAGCCTCTGTGCTCAATCCATTACCTCTGTGTCCGGTGGGTAAACTGCACTTGCAGGCCATTACAGCCTTGCTATGGCAGAAAACAGAAAGCAGAAAATGCCGGGCATTTGCTTTCTGGGGTTCAGAAAATGCAGATCAGCAAAAGGACTGAGCTCCGAGAGGTGCCAGGACTCTTGGATATATGATTTATATTTTAAATTGTAATTTCCCTTCGTGCCTGCAAAGCCCGATGAAAATGTAATGCCTAATATTCTTAACAGTAGCAGAAGAAAATTATGTGTGATAGGAGTTGACTTTCTTCTCTCTTCGTGTAATGATTTCTGCGCCTACTAAGAGGAGAAGAGAGAAGAGGAAGAGAAGGAGGGAGGGAGGGAGGGACAGACGAAGGGAGGGAGGGCGCAAATGAACCAGCTAAGTAGCAGACACTACCCATCGATATTTCGGCCCTTATACTCTCCCATTCTCCCCCCAGATAGGCCCTTCCCGGCCTCATTCTGGATTCTTGAAGTCTCTTGTTAATTCAGGGAGGGGCCATACAAGCCAAGGGTGACTGACAACCATTTCTCTGCTTCTAGGGAACAGCTGGAAAGCCAGGACCACGGGGACAGAGAGGCCCAACGGTAACCCTCCCTGTGTCCTCTGTACAAACTAAGCATGTGGGCTGTAGGTGGGTGGGCTCCGTTAGTCTGAGGCCTCTGAGCTAATGGGCTTTCCTTTTCTCTGTCCATCTGCTCAGGGCCCGAGGGGTGAAAGAGGCCCACGGGGCATCACGGGGAAGCCTGGCCCTAAGGTACGTATGTTCCTAGTCCTCCGAGGCCTAAGAGGTCAGTCAGTGGCCTTTCATGTAACAACAAAAAGAACAGTGTTCTTCAACACCATTAAAGGGCACTCTACCCTGTAACGGCCTTCAGCAAGCTTTGTGACTTGGACCACATGGCTAAGGCTAACCCCAAGGAGATTCAAGACAGACAGAGCTGGGCAGCGCTCACATGTGGGAACTTCTTCAGAGCCTGGAAGCCAGGCTAGCACAGACCACCCAGGTCTGGTGGAGAAACCTTATTTCTTCTCTGGTAAAGGTGACTGGGAACTGCAGAGACCTTTACTAGAAGGTTCTTTCTGGTGCAGGCAGAAGCTGGGCCTACCCCTACTAGGACCCCACATACCTAGAGGAGTGAAGGCAGCTCCCTGTGCTGGAAATGCTGACCAGTTCTAACCAGTTTAAATCCAGACTAGGGTCTGAGGGGACAGAGGACCAAGGTTTGGTTCCCAGCACCCACATGGTGGTACAAAACCACCTCTAATTCTAGTCTTGGGAGATCTGATGCCATCTTCTGCAGGCACCAGGCACACAACTGATGCACAGACATGCATGCAGGCAAACAATGACACATACAGTTTAAAAAATATTCCCGGGAAGGTCTTGCTGAGACAGTCAGAGCTGACCCATCCCTGACCATCCCCTCATTGGAGCTCTTCTGTGATAGGCTAAACTCTGGGTGTAACACACACACACACACACACACACACACACACACACACACACACACACACACCTCTTCATGAGAACCACCAGGTACATGGAATGGTCCTGGTCCTGAAGCTGAGCCCTGTGTTCTTTCTCTTAAGTCATTTTAGGTGTTCTTGGCTTAGCACAGCCTGTGTCCGACTAGTCATGAGGACCTGCCACCGTCCTCCTCATGCTGGCTCCGCATTGGCTGGACACAAAGGCAGGCTAGCATGGAGCCCCGAGGCTCAGTGCTATCACACATGGCCCTGTACTGGGGTCAGGATGACCTTGGAAGAGTACTCATGGTGACCTTTTCTCTCCTCTCCCAGGGCAACTCAGGAGGCGATGGCCCGGCTGGCCCTCCTGGTGAGCGGGTAAGAGTCATCCAGGCCTGGGCTATGAGGAAAGAGATTTACAGGGAGGAAGCTGGTCCCAACACACACTTAACTCTGGATGACCCACTACAGGAAGCCAAGGGTACCCTGCCAAGGAGCAGGCCTTGCTGAGGCCCAAGGGTGGCTCGTGTCCAGAAGTGATGTGCTTCTTGGGGAGGGACCTCATCTCACACTCTACACCTGGCCTTAGGGTGTTAGATGTGACTGAGACCACAGAAATTGCCTCTTGATCTCATGTAGAACAGAGGACTCTGGGCTTTGCCATGTATGTTGGCCACCAGTGTACCTAGTGAAGTATGTATGTATGTATGTATGTATGTATGTATGTATGTATGTATGTATAAATGTATGCATGCATTTGTCTATCTATTTATTTATCTATTTATCTATCCATCATCTATCTCACCTATCTCTCTTCTATTACCCATCTATCTATCTTCTATCTAGCATCTATCTCTCTCTTCTCAGTTCCTCTAGAGTCATATGGGAAAATGGGGTCAGGATAAGGAGGGAAAAGGTCTTAGCTGCAGCCAGTGCCACAGTGAGGAAAACAGTGGGGGCTGCTAACAGGAAGAACGCCTGTCCTCAAACTGACTATTCTCTGTTCCCAGGGGCCCAATGGACCCCAAGGTCCCACCGGCTTCCCAGGACCCAAGGGTCCTCCGGTAAGTGGTGCTTCCTCCCATGGGGGTGGCAGGTCAGGGTCCCCTGATACCTGGCTCTTCTCATCTCCCAAGGGTGTGGGGGGAGGGGAGGAGCACACTGGGCCTTTTCTGGGTAGGCAGCCCACCTGTGGCTGTGGCCCCCAGCCCCATGCAAGCATTTAGTTCTGGGCTGAATTCTCCTGTCGCGAACCTCCCCTGTGGAGGCCCTTTCTCTGGGGTAGACTTCCCATGACAGGTCCTGCTGTCATGGGAATCTTCATGGCACTCTGACTGGGCTCAACAAGCATGGTGTCTTAAAATCATCCATAGGTCTTTTTTCAATTCTGGGACCAAGTCTGAACCAAGGCTGGTTCCTCCCCAGGATCCAGGCTGGGCCCACAGCAGAAGTCCACAGCAGGAAAGGTCCACTCAGGGCCTACCTATTGCAGGGAGTAGGGGGTATCCCACAGCAAATGAGAATTCATACCAAAGGAGGGCTTATGCCAGGGAAAGCCCAGGGGAGGTGAAGATCCATGCCAGGGGAGGTTCATGCCTGCAACGGATCCACTGTAGGGGGAAGAACAAGGCATGGGAGGTGCGTGGGAGGGAGGGGTCTGTGGCATGGGGGGTCCGTGGGAGGGAGGAGTCTGTGGCATGGAGTTACTGTCCCTCCTTCGTTTTTGCCAAACTAGACAGATGAGGGTCCCAGTGAAACCAGGCCACCCACCTACTCAATCTTGGGGAGCCGGCTGACCTCCTTGGCCTCTGTTAACCCCTTGGGGCAGTGGTGAGGACTGTGGGGACAGGTTCTTGTGTGGCATCTAGTTCCATGACCACCGTACCTGTGAGTGTCAAGTGACCTCCTTTCTCGAAAGCCACCAGGAGGACAGTAGTTGTTGTCACCTGTTTCTGCTGCATAAGCCTTCCTGGTTCTGACTCTCTCCCCAGGGCCCACCAGGCAAAGATGGACTCCCTGGACATCCTGGGCAGAGAGGCGAGACAGTGAGTATTATAGGCGTTGGGGACATGGCTGTGTCTGGTCTCTCTGGCTGCATCTCTCATAGCCGTACACATATAACATGCTGCTGGCTGCCTGGACAGGCATGGGGTCTTTCCTAGCTGGTAAAGACCAAAGGCCTTGGCAAAGCTTCCTGTGGGCCTGCCATCTGCTGTTGACTTGAGGTCAGGCTATCGGGTAGGCAGGAGCCCCGGAATATCACAGTGGAAACTGGACAATGGCTCTTTGCTTGTTCTAGCAGTTTTGGCCAAAGGCCATGTTTAGAGCATCAGGACCCGGGGATGTTGGCATTATAAGACCTTTGTCTCAAACTTTGATTTTCTGAGGGTAACTAAGTGTACAACATGGGCCTTTCCTGGAAGAGCACTTGGGGAGGTCTGCGCTTGTGGATAGCTGGCTGTTTAGGCTACAAAACAAGGGCCATGGGCCTTGGACCTCACATTTTCTCCTTCTGTCTTTCAGAACATAGAGAGGAGAGGCCTTTTAATTATGCCTTTGCGAGTATTCGAGCAGCCCATGCTGGCTGACAAAGGGAGACTACCTTGCTCTTTTGTTTAGAGAGAAAAATGAAAATAGTTCTTCCAAGCTCTGCACATTTTCCTCTAATGCCTTTCCAAGGAGAGAAGATTTTTCATCCTGCTTGCTTTCCTCCCTCAGACTTGTTCTGCAGCTAATCAGGCCTCTCATCTTTGCTTGGAAAAGTGTAGTCTCCAGCAACTTCTAGCATGTCCAGCTACCCCTGTAATTACAGGAGTGCTCTCTGAGACTCATCTTGGTGTTCTCTAGCATGTAGATTTTCTTCTTTTTCTTTTTCCTTTTCTCCTTCCCTCTTCTTTTTCTCTCTCTCCCTCCTCCTCCAAGGAACACAAATGGCCATTTTGTCTCCTTAATGGGAGGAAAAGGCCTGTTTTTCCACAAGGAACAGAAGACCAATTCCTTTTTATTGGGCAAGGTTGGCCCAGTGACTGTGGACCCGGTGGGAGGCCTTGCTTGCCCTCCTCACTGACTGCAGTGGGCAGAGCTCTCCTTTGGCTCCTTCCTCTCTTAGCATGTCTCCCTCTTGACCTGTTCCTCACCTCTTGCTTTTGACTGTCAGAGAAATGTGTCTTAGAAACAGTCACTTCTGCCCACTATGTGAGCTAAGCTGGGCTGAAAGAGAAGAGCCCTCTGGGGTCTCCAGGGCAGGGCCTGCTGTGGTCTGTGTGGCCAGTGAATTGTGTGTGATATTAGCCTGCTGGCCTGGAGCCATCTGCTCACCCTTCTGCCATAGCTGTGACCTCTGTGCAACTCAGCTGCTCTTCTCAGGCCTGGCAGCTACAGGTGTGTCTTGTGGTACCTACTTTGCTTGGCCATTGTGCCCCAAATCAAGCTTGACTTGCTGCGGCTTCCTGCTCACAAGGAGAGTTTGGGAAAGAGAGCCGAAGAGAGATGCAAGCCTGGGCCATTTTAGGCATGAGCACTTAGATCCTTGAAGAGACAGTGTCTTTGAAGTGACTTTAAAACTAACACATTTGAGCTGACAGCTTCAGAGAGCAGCCAGGCCAGGTTCCGCTGCTGTCCTAAATCTGAAGAGGAGCAGGCTGGCGAGTCACCTGCCATGCATCAGAGGTGTGGATAACAAAGGCTGAAAAGTCTCACAAAGTTGCTTACTGAGCACCAGTACAGAGATGGTTCTTCTGTGTCCTCAGAAAATGAACACACAGCGACATGAGGGAGAACAGACTTAAAATCCATATCTCAACACAGAGACACAGCATGGAGCTAACCCGCTTGGCTCCAGTACTTTCATGAAATTAATACGGAAAGGGAGCATAAGGGAGGACTCTAAAATGAGAGTTTTGGCATGTAGCCATTGGGGACAGGTGTGGGCGGGCTTCTGAGACTGCAGCAGGGTGGTGCAGTGGCCCCTCAGCTTGCTGACTCTCTCCACAGGGTTTCCAAGGCAAGACTGGGCCTCCAGGCCCCCCAGGAGTGGTTGGCCCTCAGGTGAGACCTTGCAGCATCGTGGGGTGGGACGGGGGTGAGGTGGGGGTGGCTCTCTGGTGTTACCAAAACATAGGGCTATGGTCAGTTTTCTCCATTAATGGAGAGGTTTAAGTGCCATGGCAAGTGTGTGCTAACTGTAGGAGATGGAAGGAGCTGTGCTGAGAGAAAGAAAGTAACTCATGGAGCAAATGGCCTGGGCCCAGCAGCAGAGCTCAGGTGACCCCAGGCCAAATAGGGCCAGCCTCTGGACTTTGACTATCCCCGCTGGCACAGGGGCCAATGGGGTCTTCTTGTCCTGTTGCGGACAGCAGAGGCACCCAATTCTTCTACACTGGTCAGTGTTGTGGGACTCTGATTCCAACTAGCACAGAGCAGTGAAGGTACAAGTTCCAGCTAGGGCTGATGACTTTAGATCCGAGGACAGTTGTGTACCTGTCACTTAGCCAGCCACACCTGACCTAATGAGAAGTAAGAGACTGACAGCTAATATCAACACAGGCCTTCTCCCCTCTGTGACAAATATGGCAGCCCTGAACATCTTTCTGATCTAATCCCCAAAACTCAGCCTCCAGAGAGGCGCAGGGACAGGGGGACAATAGCTATGGCTAACGCTGCTTACCTGGCTTCATCTTTTCCATCTGGATTTTGCCTTAGGAGAGAGAGAATAGAGAGGATGGGAGGCCTACAGTAAGTGTCACCACAGTCAGGGCTGTACCCAGGCTCAGGGTGAAGCGATCATTCTTTTGCAAGTTCCTCAAAACCAATATGTGACAACACTGTCCCCACAGGGTCCAACGGGAGAAACAGGTCCGATGGGTGAGCGTGGCCACCCTGGCCCTCCAGGACCTCCTGGTGAACAGGGCCTCCCAGGTGTTGCTGGAAAGGAAGGGACAAAGGTGAGTTTCTGGAAGCTTCCACGCCAGGCGAATCTTTTGTCCTAGGGGATCAGAACTCTATGCTTTCTCTTGGTCTTTTTGGACAAATGGGTAATTTCTCAAACAAATGCATCTCTGAAACCCAAGCGTTCAGATGCATTTTTGCTTGAGCCGAGACAGGGCTGTGGGCCGCTGCAGAGGGAACACAGAGGGATGTGGGATCAAACCATCCCAGGCCCAGTGGGGAGCACCTTTCCTTGCTGCCCACGTCTCTGGAAACTGACTAAAGGCCTGGGTCTTCAACAGCCGATACAGATCTGCTAGAGATTGGTCCTTTGAAACCCCCTCACTCAAACACACTGAAAATAGAGTCTGAAAGTGTAAAATGAATGTATCTCCAGCCTTGTGCCAGTCCCGGTTCCCGTTATGTCTACCCCTTTTCTGTAGTCTGCTCAGTAGGCTGGGGTGCCCCAAACTTGTGGTTGTAATGTCTGTGTGTTATAAAACTACTCAAGTTTCTTTTAGAGGAACTAAAAACAGAAGCTCTCAGCCTATTTTTGTTGTTGTTTTGAGACAGAGTCTCACTGAGTAGCCCTGGCCATGTAGAGCAGGCTGGCCTCGAACTCACAGAGATCCACCTACCTCTGCCTCCTGAGTGCTGGCATTAAAGGTGTGTGCCACCATGCCTGAGCCACCACACCTGTTGATGTGACCACATAAAATAGTAAATTTAAAATTAGAGACATGCAGTAAATAAATACTCAGGAAAATAATATATCCTTTGTCTGTTTGAGTAAGTACATATATGCTCAGATATGTATGTATACATATATGTGTATGTAAATACACATGTATGACCATTACACACACACACACACACACACACACACACACACACACACACACAGAGCATTTGGCCTATAAATCTTTCTACTCTGGACAAAGAGAGCTCACTGAGTTCAGAAAAAAGCCAAGTGCATTTGATGTGCTGGTCTGGAAAGACCATTGTGCTCCCGTGTGAAGCCCCAGGAAAATTCTGGATGATATTCTAACTTTTACATTGTGAGGGAACATACACCCAGTGGTGCCTGGTTTTAGATATGGGCACTGGGCTGGTAACAACTTCCTTGAGTGGCTGTGTTTTTTAACCACACGCCACTGGAATGTCCTTAGCTTGGCACAGTCTTATTGGGGAGTCCTGTGCAAGTGAGGACTTTCATGTCATTCCAGCTCCCCTTCAGCCCCTGGATTTTGTGGATCTGGGCCCTGAAAGAGCATGGGGTTGGGGAAGGGGGTATCAGAGTTGGAGTCCCTTCCCCAGATCTACATACAGAAGCAGCCTGGATAACATGGCATCCAGGTGTATGCAGGAGCAGAGCTCAAGTCCACAGATGTGGACTTGAGGAGATGTGCCAGGTCTCAGCTTCCATCCTCAGCCTCCAAATCAAGACAATACCAGAGAATTTCTTTGAAGCCGAGGGCTAGAGGAAGCCCAGGTCAATGCGTATCCCCAGTGGATCTTGATAGAAGACTCACCCTGCTCCTTAGACATGGGTCCTGTGGTCTGGAGGTTGGTGAAAAGTCAACAGCTGGAGCTTCCAGGCGGCGCTAACTCTGGCTCTCTTTTTAGGGTGATCCAGGCCCCGCTGGCCTCCCTGGGAAGGATGGCCCTCCAGGATTGCGTGGATTCCCTGGGGACCGTGGCCTCCCCGGCCCCGTGGTAAGTGAGGGGCAGGGTGGGGGTAGTGGTATGGTGTACAGCCCTGGGGTCTCTCTCTGAGTGTCTTCAACCTATATTCTTACTACTTTGCAGGGAGCACTTGGACTAAAAGGCAGTGAAGGCCCCCCTGGCCCCCCAGGGCCTGCGGTGAGTTGAAGCCTTCCATCTTATCTGGTCCTTCAGGCCTGGTGTTCCACAGGCAACTAGGGCTGGGAGGACACACATAGATGCCAAGGTCCCCATCAAGTGTGTCAGGGGGACAGGGTGGAGCATAGGGACAGTGTCCCTGACACAGAAATTGGGTTGATAGAATCACAGAGCCACCTTGTATGAGGGACAGCAGAGAAGTGGCAGCTTGGAGTTCTACACGTGACCTGCCTGGGCATGGAGGCAAGGAGAGAGACTCACACTTGATGTGGACTGCTTGGGTCAGCAGGGAGAGTACATAGTTTTCTTATGAACGTCAAGGGTATATGGTAGAGCAGGCTAGGCTACCTGGCACCAGAAAGGAAGGGTCTATCTCTAGCCTGTAGTCCAGGAACTATCACATATTGTTCTCATGAACTAGCTAGCCCCTCGCCAATCTCAGAACCCCAACTGTGAGAAGCCTTAGGACCCTGCATTCCCAGGACTTTAGCTCTGGCCCCGTGTCAGAGACTGCTGCTTCTCTCATATGGATAAGGACTGTCAGCTTTGCTTCCTTCCCCCTCATTCAAGCCAGCCTGATGGCCGTGCTCAGGAATAAAGCCTAGCTGAGTTTGGGAATGACCTCCCCTAGGCTTCCCTGTGGTAGGGCATATGGAAGGCTTTCAGGCTGTCCTGACCTCTTGATGTGACCTCAGATGGGGTGAGAAATCAGCCTTCCCTGTGATAGGGCATATGGAAGGTTTGCAGGCTATGCTGACCTCTTGATGTGATCTCAAGCTTAGCCTGGATCCATGTTACCATCCATATGTACCCCCATATCAGGATCCCCTCCTCTAAATCTATAAGAACTTTTTGGGAAGGCAGACCCTACAGGGATGGGTATGTACCAGGCCTCTGGAAAAGACCATCAAAGACAGACCTAAAATAAGACTTGTTTTCTTCCAGACACTTGGATGAGAGGGCATGAGTCAGATGGAATTATGGGAGGAGAAGAGCTAAGAAAAGGCCTAATGACAGCCTGAAATACTAGACCAATTAGTCCATACTTGCAGCCAGCCATGTAGTGGGAGCCACTGAGGGCTTAAAGTGAGGGAAGAGTGGTGTGACCCATCAGTGCTTAAGGAAGTTTTACTGTATACTTCAAGAACCTCTAAAGTGAGCCATTTTCTTACTGTAACTTAGGGTTCTCCAGGAGAAAGAGGACCAGCTGGTGCTGCTGGGCCCATTGGAATTCCAGGGAGACCTGGGCCTCAGGGACCTCCAGGCCCTGCTGGAGAGAAAGGCGTTCCTGTAAGTACCACCTGAGATTGGAGGTCTCCTCCCAGGTTTGGTCTCATTCACCCTGCTGTGTTATCTCCATGGGGTAATCCCCCGGGTGTGGGAGGGGGCAGAGGCTGTGGTGTCTGATTATCCTACAAGGATAGCCACTCTGAGGAGTCCCAGCCAGCTCAGCCTGGCCAGCCCTGAATGGGACGTCACAGTGGCTAGACACAGTCTGTCCCCTATAGACCTGTGCTCTGTCTAGGCTGCTGTGCCTCCTGGGTATCTGGGCCATACTGTCTGCTGAGTGAACATCACCTCCCCACTGGCCTCACCCCATGGCTGGGCCTTTTAAGGGAAAAGACAAGTGTTTGGGAGCAGGTGGTCCCTTTATTGATGAGAGAGCACAGGAGGGGAGACACTTTGTGACAGAGGATGGCAGGTAGGTCCCCAGAAAGTGGGACAGCCCCTCTATAAGGCCTGGGTTCACTGGGCTCTGAAAGGCCTTTGAAACAGGGACACAGGCAGGCCTGGGTTTCCACACAGCCCTTTTCTGATCACCCAGCATAGCTCCCCACCCATAGTGACACCCACAGCCCCACTTCATATCTGTAGTTCATACGCAGCTTCGTGCCTTCCCATCACCCCTGATTTCCCACGGCTGTGGGGTAGATTTTATGGGTCTCAGCCCAGCTTCCCTATCTCGGTGCACAGAGCTAGGATGAGCCTCAGTGGAGGATAGCATGGAGCACTGAGCTAGCCATATATGCCCACTGACTGATGCCAGTGACGCTGCTCTGTGTTCTGTGCATCCTGCTCTCTGGCCTCACTAGGAGACCACACTGAGGCATCGGTACCATGGAGAATCTTGCAACACCCTTTTGGCAACTGAAAGCACTGTGCCAAATTTAGTGATGCACCCAGGACACAGATCCAGTGGGATTCTGTGTACAACACAGATGTCCTTGGAGGTCCAGGACATGTGGAGTTCACAGACTTAGCCGGAGAGAGCTCCATGTTTCCAGAGACTCGATATTTACGTAGAAACCTTGCAAGAACTTCCTTAAGCAAGGAAAGCTAACCTTGTCCCAGAAGAGCTCCAGCAGGTGGAACAAAGTTGAGAGAGGATCTCTCTCTGCCAAACTCCCAACCTGACAGGAAATGCAGGGAGGGAAGCCCGGAAGTCCTGAACCTGCTGGAACACTTTCTAGCTTAGGGAGGATGGGCTGACTTTGCGGAGTGGGAGTGAGGTGCAGGAAGTACAGGATGGGCTAGCCAGACATCCATGTTTCTCCTCCTGTCGCACATAAATTCTTTCTTTGTGACACTGGAAGAAAGGGACTCCTAGCTGAGGTGTGAAAATGCCTGTTGTGGCATAGCAAGAGCTAGTGAGGTCACAGGACAGTGTGAAGGGGCAGTTGTGAGAAAAGCAAGTCAGAGTTATGAGGGCAGAAAAGATAAGTTTGTGTGTGAATATGCCTGTGTGCATGCTCACTTAAGTGTGTGTGTACATGCTTGACATGCTAGTATGCATGTCTTCATGCATTTGTGTGTGTGTGCAGGGTGCTTATGCATATCCTGCGTGTGAGCATTTCCATGGACATGCATGTCTGTCATATGTATATGTGTACATGCCTGTCTGTGTGCACAGGCAGGGTGTTCACAGAGAGTTGATAGAGGGACACAGTTTGCAGAAGCCGCTGCTCATGCTGTCCTGGAACACAGCATGGGGAGGAGCTTGGAGGAGCCCAAACAGGTCCAGGGACTTATGTTCACAAGCTCTGCTCGTTAGCTTCCAGTCACTTTGACAACTATCTGAGAGAAGCCACTGAGATCAAAGGGTTTGCTTGGGCCTGTGGTTCCAGAGGTTTGTGTTCGTGGTTGGCTCCATTGCTGCGGGTCTATAGGGAGAGAGAGCAGCATGGTGGAAGGGCTTGCTGGGTCAGAGCAGCTCCCCTTACGGCAGCCAGGAAGTGGGTAGGCAGGTGACTGTTATTCTCCAGAACAGTTGCAGTGCCAAACCTCCCCTCACTAGGTCCAGCCTCCTCAGATTCCCACAGCCCTATCTCCCAACAGACAGCACTAAACCTTCACCATTGCATGTCCAAACCACAGCGTTAACTGTGTCTCAGTTTCCTCATCTCTAATGAGCAGCCCTTCTAAATTGCTCCCTGCTCCCCTCTCAGCCATTTCAGACTGAACTGTGTGGGGCTGGATTTAATGAGGTTTTAATCTGTGTACTATTCTGAGTGTGGCTTTGGCCCAGCAAAGTGCCAGCCATTCAGAGTCCAGAACTGGTCGAAATGAGCCTCCCTGCCCCTGGCTGGTATGTTAAGCCCTTCATGGTCCTTACCACTCCCTCACACTCCCAGCTTCCCACCCCTGGGTCCCTCTCTGGGGTGAGGAGTGGTGGCTTGGTGTTTCCAATTTAAAACTGTGTTAAATCTGAACTGCCTGTCCTCTCTAGGGCGAGAAAGGTCCGCAAGGCCCAGCTGGCCGAGACGGCCTCCAAGGTCCTGTGGGGCTCCCTGGTCCAGCCGGCCCTGTGGGTCCTCCTGGAGAAGATGGAGATAAGGTAAGGAGAAGTTGGAGTGTGTGTGGCCAGGCAGGCAGTGAGTGCAATGTCAGCGTTTTAAACAGCAGTGTGTGCATACAATAAAGAGACTCAGTGGGCAGAGCAGCGCTAGTTCCCTTCAGACCTGGTAAGAGTGGGTGATTGGAAGTAACACACAGAGAAACGCCAACAAACAAGACCTGTAGTGTGTGCTGGGGGGAGGGGAGGAGCCTGGAAAGCACTCGGCACCTGGCACCTTGGCAGCTTCTGTTGCCTGAGACATGTGCAGGTCGTGGCCAGAGCTGAAGAAATTGCTCCCTGCTCACTTTCAAGCCGGGACTGTCTGGGGCTGGGTTTAATGAGGTTTTACTCTGTGTCTATTTTTAAGCATCTCCCCTTGAATGAGCGAATCTCTGTTTTTATTGCTACTTCTGATGCCATTACAGAGGAGCCTGGATTTTATATTTCATTAAGGAAAGGCAGTGCGGCTTAGCTCCTCAGTGCCAGTCTCCATTTGTCATAGTTCTCTGGTGATATTTCTGACTTTGTCACCTCTGCACAGAGGACGTCTCAGTCTGTGGGAGGCATTTAACAGGAACACCAGAGAGGATGTGAGACCACCACATCACCGTGTCTACTAACCCTCGGCAGTAATCGAAGTACCACAGGGGCAGCGAAGGAGCTGGAGAGATAGCTCAGTCAGTAAAGCACTTGTCTTGCAAGCATTAGGACATGAGTTTGACTCCCCCGCCACCCCAAGCCCATGTTTGTAAAAGCCAGGTGTGGTGATGTCTATAATCTCAGGCTGGGGAGGTAGAGACAGGGAGATCTCTACCCTCTCTGTCTGGCCAGCCTGCTCTATGGAGGCAAGTTCAAGGCCACTGAGAAATGGAGCAGATAACAAGTAGAAGTCTGCAGAGATAGTTCAGTAACTAAGAGCACTGGGGTTCAGTGCACAGCACCCACAGGGCAGCTTTCAACTGCCTGTAATTCCAGTTCCGAGGCATCCAACATGCTCTTCTGGCTTCATCAGAGTGCCCACATGCAGTGCACAAACATACATGCAGACCACATGCACACACACGTGCACACACACACACACACACACACACACACACACACACACCTATGTTTACACAGACGCCAAAATCAGGAAGGAAATCAAATTCATATAAGGAAATGCTTTCTGTTGGCTCAAGTCTTGGGATCATCTCCAAGAAAGATTTCCCATGAGACTGGGAAAGGCAGACACAGACACTGGACTAACAACATCCTTCCTGTCTCATATGCAGGGAGAGATCGGGGAGCCAGGGCAGAAAGGAAGCAAAGGGGACAAGGGCGAGCAGGTAAGAGCGAGTGTGTGCTGGGGTGGCTGCTGGGAGCGCAATGTATACCCTGTGATCCCAGCATTGCAGACTCCTGGGTCATACCAGTTGGCTGTCTTTCCTGAGAATATCCCATGTGTGTGTGTGTGTACTCATGTGTGAGAGAATCTCTTGGTGTGAGAGCATGACCAGTCACGTGTCTGCCTGGGCACCTGTCAGCCAGGACTACAGAGCTCTGCAGAGGCAGGGCATCCATTTGTCCCTTGGTATTTCAGACATTCAGAGATGCTGCCTTCCTGTCACCCACACCAGCCCCCTTCAGGGCCACGAGCCCTCTCCAAACTGTGGGGGGGGGGGGTGGTGTGTGTGCTGAGCCAAACTTCTATACAGGCCTCTGGCTCCCTGAGGGCAGGGCCTCTGTTCCTACTGGTTTTTTTCTCTCTCTCTCTCTGGTCCTGTGCCCACAGTGACAGGTGCTTGAGGACAGCATGAGGGCAGGGGTCATGGTAAGGTCCCTCCTAGCTCAGCACTTAGGAGATTTGAGGCCTCTGATCCTTGTCGTCTGAGGGTCCCCTTGTGCCACAACGGGGCATGTGATGGTTGCTGAGAGGACACAGTGACCTTTCCTGTTTCTGTTACCCATAGCAACATGATCATGGTTGAATTGAGAGCCTGGCCCACTTCCCAAAGCCTACAACCTGGCTCATGCCATGCTGTTAATAGTAGTGTTCCTCTGATGGTTGGCACATTCGGGGACTGATAAACCAAATCCCGCACAAGCCAGCCACTTCCAGAGACAGAAGTGGCCTGCTCCTGGACTTACCTGCAATTCCAAAACAGTTATGTCTCTGTTTGACTCCTACAGGGTCCTCCTGGGCCTACAGGTCCTCAAGGCCCCATTGGGCAGCCAGGCCCATCGGTGAGTATGTGTCGGATGACCTAGCAAGGCCCGCCTCTCAAGCTGTTGACCATCCGTGTGAGCTCATCTGTGCTCACTTCCTTCCCCCAGGGAGCAGACGGTGAACCTGGCCCTCGTGGGCAGCAGGGCCTGTTCGGACAGAAAGGAGATGAAGGTTCAAGAGGCTTCCCAGGACCACCGGGGCCAGTGGGGTTACAGGTGACCATGGAGCTTCCCAGAGTTCCCCACCAGAGGTGTCAATATCTTGCTGGGCCTCTTCTTCCTGTCATCACTGAACCTCAGGAGTAGGGGCTAGAAGTGATGCCAGTTTTCTGGGAGTACACACGTACACACACACACACACACACACACACACACACACACACACACACACACACACATGCAGACACATACACATACACACACACACACAGAGCCTATACACAGCCACAGCTGCTTCCATGTTTACTGTGTGGAATCCTGGAACTGTGTCCTTTAAGAAAGATGTACAGACTCCACATCTGAACTCAGCACCTAGAAGTGACAGCCGTCAGCCCACGTCATTCAGTGTCCTCCAGGTTACTGCCCCTGCCCATGTGACTCTACTTGATGTCAAGAAAACCTCAAGCTCACCATGTGCTGTAAAGCATACAGCAGCCTTTATTTTTACAGATGGGGCATATTGGATGCCATCAAATATTCTTTGAAAACAGGACTTTATTTTGGAAAGCACAATTTTTAGTTACTGGTAGTATTTGGCATATGGTGGGGACTTGATTTATCCGGAAGCTTCCCTGCTGCTGTCTCATTAGGTTTACTGTTTTATGGGAAGCCACCATAAGCACCATTTCCCATAAATCTTTCCACTCTCCTTTGGTTACTTCCTCGGCTGTTTGAGCCCCTGGGAGCAGGAAGAATCCTTCCATGGAGGCAGATTCACGGACACACACTTCAGGGCCCGTGGGAAGCATAGTAGCAGTGGCAATCACGACAGCCATGTATGTCTCACAGAGTAGCACCTCACCACAGTGTCCTGTCCACAGGGTCTGCCAGGACCTCCAGGAGAGAAGGGCGAGACAGGAGACGTGGGCCAGATGGTAAGTGGCTGCACCATTCAGACCCAAACGGCTCCTTTGGTTTTCATTTTGGGGCAGGATGTTGACGTCTTGTCTTGCTCAATGTCCTTTCTCCTTCCCAGGGTCCTCCTGGTCCACCAGGTCCCCGAGGACCCTCTGGAGCTCCAGGTGCTGATGGGCCACAGGGTCCTCCCGGAGGAATTGGCAACCCTGGCGCAGTGGGAGAAAAGGTGATGTCAGCCTACTTATCACAGTGTCTGCGCCGTAGCTACACGGGAAGCAGTGTGTTTGTGGGTGCACACAGCCCTGTATGCCTGTATATATGCGCACACACGCATGCATGTGTGGGTGTGTTTGTGCTGAGACACTCCCGTCACACTCATTGTGAAAGCTAGAAGTAGATTCATGACCCCGAGGTGGGATCTCCGACAGCGTTTCTTTATAACAACTGTTTGCAAACTCTAAAGCACTAATATGTCCATTCCTCCCCTGCCCATGCCCCACTCCCTCCTTCCCTCCAGTTCAGACCTGATGACGTCAGCCTTTCTCCCTCCACACTGGGCTTGCTGTGACAACCTACTCTCTCACAGCTGGGGCCTTGTTGTACCCACTGCTTGGTGTTAGAGCCTGGCCCTTGAGACCGACTGAGCACAGTGAGCCTGAGAGTGTAGGCATGGATATGTATGAATGTGTGTGTGCACACGCTTGTGAATATACGTGTGTGAACATGAATACACGTGTGTGGGCACCATGACAGTTTCAATGTGAGGCTGAGCTCCACAGGATCCTGGGAGCATAACCTTAAGAAGCCATCTTGGGCCTTGGGAGGGTTGGAAGTGGCTGCCTGCGCTTGTCAGGGCTTGCTTGTGACACGGGATGTTATGCTTAAGACACTGCTTTGTTCTTGCTCTTTACATTAAGAAAAAGCAAGAAACAGGTATGGTGTAGAGGCCCTGCTGTCTCCTCCCTCTTGCCTCATCCCTGCACTACCTGTGCCTGCCACCACCTCACAGGCCCTTCTGCCCTGTCTCAGCGCCCTGGGCCTCCGAGCTTCTGCCCTGCTTTGCATCCGGTGTTAGCTACTTGTCCCATTGCTGGAACAAAACGCCTGAGAAAATCAACTTAAAGGCTGACAGGCTTGTTTGCCTTATCATAGTGGGAAAGTCATGGTGGCAGGTGTTTAGGTGGCTGGTCACATCACGTCCATGGTCAGGATGCAGAGCACCTGCTTAGGCCAGCCCTTAGTTGGCGTCCCTTGTGATCTGTACAGTGCCCCCCCCTGCCCCCTCCACGCATGCGCGCGCGCGCGCGCACACACACACACACACACACACACACACACACACACACACACACATATCTCTCACATTCCTTATTCCTTGTTGGCTTCCCATTGCATTTCTGTGAATTATCTGGAGACAATAACCCTGACTCCACAATGTCCTGGACACCAAGGACAGGCCCGCAGAATGTGCAGATGGGTGGGCACTGGCAGATGGACCCTCCGCTATCACCATTGGTGAGGGAACCTTCTAACACTGACTTGTCTCCTCAGGGAGAGCCTGGTGAAGCTGGAGAGCCTGGCCTTCCAGGAGAAGGAGGTCCCCTGGTGAGTGTGGGCCTGGAGGAGGGGTGGGATGTGCCCAGTGGGAACACTGACAAGGCGCTGGACTAGAAGCTTTAACTTTGCCTCAGTCATCTCCCGCTCACCTTGAAATGGGAACCATGTCCCTGCTGTGTTGAACAACACAGAACTATGGTTAGAAAGTGTGGTTGCATTGTGTGAGCTTATGTGCATGCATGTGTACATATGTGGGGCTGAGCACACATATGTGCAAACCTCGGCACTGACCCCACAACTCATGGCCACCAGGGTCTGCCCTTTCACAGGCTGCTGTGAGTGTGACCATTACTACCTTGTTGATTCAGATTTTCCAGGCTAGCCAGAGAATAGCCAGGCATCTGAAGGTTGGGGTACGGTCAGGCTTAGGAAACCTGTTGGGGGACTGAGATGTCTCAGTTTCCTATGCCTGAGAACCATGGGGCTGGAGGGCACCTCAAGTAACCCTAGCTGCTGATCATTAATCCAGGAGCCATCCCTAACCTAGAGCTGAGCCTAGGCCTTGGAGCTTTTAGAAGGGCTGGCCTCTTTACCTGCCTGGTGGTACACATGGGGTTGCTATGGAGAACTGGAAGCAGGAACAGCACCATCCCCATCCTGGGGCTCATGGGATGCTGGGAAAGAGCTCCCAGTGAGGTGCATCAATGAGTCCACAGATGGCCCACTGTAGACCAGCACCTTTTAGCCTGGTCTCTGAGAACTGAACCTTAGCGTCTTCCTTTCCAGGGACCTAAAGGAGAAAGAGGGGAGAAGGGAGAGGCTGGCCCCTCTGGTGCTGCTGGACCCCCTGGACCCAAAGGCCCTCCTGGAGATGACGGTCCCAAAGGCAGCCCTGTGAGTACTGTTAGATGCTGTGGTGTCCAGGCAGTGTCCCTGCACTCAGGCCATTCTGAGTCCCTGTGGTGCCTACATTGTGTGCACTGTGCTCTGGGAACAGCTGTGCAGATGCTTCGTGTCTTAGGGGTAACTTTGACTATTCTTGAGGTTACCACACAAGCTACTGGTGTGCAAGAGGGGAGCACGGAGGCATGGGATAGAAGCAGCGGCCAGTGTGGTGGAGGATGAGGTGGGGGTCCCCGATGAAAAGCCTTCAGGCTCTGGGAACTGCTTGTCCCTGCTGGCCTCATCAGAAGTCAAAGAGGCCACCAGAGTGGATGTGTGGGCAGGACGCCTGCCCACACTAGTCTCAGAAGATCAGACTACTGCTACCTCATGCCTGCCTCGTGGGTGGGTTCTATGTTCTGTGGGCTCTTCTGGTTAGATGTCTCCTGATCAAAAGTGCTGGAGGTGTTGAGACTGTCCCTTGTCCTGCACCCTGGGTGGTGGTGGGCCAGGCAGGGTGTGTCAGGGTGCTGAGAGCTTGCTTATCTCTTCTCAGGGCCCTGTGGGCTTTCCTGGAGATCCTGGTCCCCCTGGAGAGCCAGGCCCCGCAGTAAGTGTCTACCCCATGTCTGACGCCCCTTGCCACCCCCAGTATCCCTGCTCTCTGCTTCTGTCCTATACTGGGTTCTCTAGGGCACAGCACCTCTCCACATTGTCCCTGTTCCAATGCCCAGCTTCTGGGCACAGTAGGTGTGTTGAGTTTGGGAAAGAATCTGAGGCTACACTAGGGTTGGAGGGTGAACGTGAAAGCAGCTTTCTTGTTCCCACAGGGTCAAGATGGTCCACCTGGTGACAAAGGGGACGATGGTGAACCTGGACAGACGGTGAGTGTGTGATCTGATGGCTTCCTGGTAGGAGCCTCCCTGTGTTCCTGGGTCTCTGTAAGAAGCCCAAACCTAGGTCTCTCTTGCCTGTGGCTGGAACTGTGGAGCCCCAGGGTCCTGATGAAGGTTGGGACCCTTTCTCAAAAGGGAAGATGAATATGCAGCCCCACCAGGGGACTTGTACGAAGCCCCAGGGGCTCTGCAAAGTGCCCCAGATCTCACTCTGAATCTCAGCTAGAGCTGCCCCACTGGTGCATGCCAGCTCTCACAGGCCCAACATCCCTTTGACTGAGGTCATCTGACCTTGGGCAGCTGTTTTAATGCTAGGTGGTCTCTTTGGGGTGGGGCCAGGTGACTTTTTCAGCTTCCTGGGTTGATTGTGAGTTCCTCAGAGGTCTCTCAAGCCCACCCCCAAGGTGTGACCAGCTCCTAGGAATGACTGCCTATCTGGGACATTTTACTGCTGGTGTAATAATGTTGCAGGCTAGGTGAATTAAAACAAGATAAATGCATTTGGCTTAGGGTGTTACAGGGTAGGAAGTCAAGAGAGAGGGACCTTATCGGGTGGGGTGTCTTGCTGCGGCTTCACAAGGAAAGAACAGATCTGGTGGCTCCTGCTTCTGATTTCAGCATTCAGGAAACTGAGGCAGGAGGATTGCTGCAAGTCTGAGGCCTTTCTGGTCTAGTAATGAGTTCAGGGTTAGCCTTGGTCTAGAGTAAGACCCTGTCGCAAACAACAGTACTACAGTGGATGTCATCACAAAGCTCTGGGAAAGGAGGAGGTGAGCTTAGCCCCCACCCCAGCTCGTTTCTGTGAGTGATGCCACCTGTGCACTCTCACTTGACCTCACAGGCCCCTCCCATCAATCCCAGCACAGGGGCAATTTGATGTGAGCCTGGCTTTTGGAGGCCATCCAAAACATATCCCTGACCCAAGGGCAAATACTTGTCACCGCTCTGAGACAGGCAGCAAAGGAAATGAAAGGCCGCGGCCACAGGCTATGAGCCAGCTGTGTTCTGTGCGTGCCCCTGCTTCCCCAGCCCTTACCTTGGGCTCCTGGCTTGCTCATTTTAGAAAGGGGATGTAGGTGATGGCAACATGGTGGAAGGCAGACAGCTGGCGGTAGATGCAAGCATGCCCCAGGGCGGTCTCTTTGCTCTAGGTGCAGCAGCTGTGGGATGTGAGTTGGAGTCTCCGAGTGGCAGCTGCAGGGCACAGGGTGTAAAGGCTGCAAGGACCTTGTTGTAGACTGCTGTGCTCACACCAGAGAGGGGGCCGTGCAGGGCTGGCCATGGAAAGGCCCGAATCTTTGTGCATTTCCTTGGCTGTGGGCAGTACAGCCTTGTGTCCTGATGGGACAAATTCCTAGTGTTCTGTGTTCTTTCTCCAAACTAGGGATCCCCAGGCCCTACTGGTGAACCTGGCCCATCTGGGCCCCCAGGAAAGAGGGTGAGTCCTCCTGCCCACCCCTCCCCGCTTGCTGGCTGCTTTCCACGCAAAGCCTTCTGCCCCTTGTGAAGCCCCTGGTGCCCCACATGGCCCTCAGGAGGGTTCATGGATGTCTGAAATATGGGACACATTCATCAGGTGTGTGGGGTGACACAACTGGGTGGAGCAGAGTCTAGACCAGGGCTGTCCCAGGATGACCTATGCCTGCCATATGAGGGCAAAAAAATCTTCAAAAGCTGGACTCTCCTTGTCTCTAGACCAGACCATTATGAACAGAGGAGGTCCAGGACTAGAAATAGATGTCTGTATTGCAAGCTCCAGTGAGGGTCTGGGCTGTGACACTTGAGCCAAAGGGTGTACAGGTGGGAGAGGGACGTCTATACACAAGGCGCCAAGGGCATCCCTAGATCCACAGAGGTCTTGCTGGCCCTGTATGGGCCCCTGGGTCTTCACTGGTCAGTGAGCCATGGTCCCCTCACACCCTGTAGCCCTCTCTGGAGTCTGGGCCTGGTCTCCAAACTCACATCTTAGTTGTTATATTGTTTTTCTAGGGTCCCCCAGGCCCTGCAGGCCCTGAAGGCAGGCAAGGGGAGAAAGGAGCCAAGGTAAGTTACCCTGGTGGCTGTGACTTCTCTGGGCCTGAAAGAGGCTGGGGCAGTGACAGGGCACAGTCTGAAGGCAGAGGATCCAGGGAGGCAGGGGGAGGTGGGGAAGGCCTTGGAGCATAAAGGTGGGAAGGAAGCAGAGGCTGGAGGCAGAAGGAAGCCAGGGCAAGATCACACCCAGTCTTTGACCTATGACAGAGGGTAAGACAGCACACATAGGAAGTGGGGCCTTAGGAGACTGGCCTTTACCTGAGTGGTTCATGTAGTGCCCAGCACTGGAACACCCAGCCGCTTTTGCCATGAGGTGACTCACACGGCCTGTATGGGAATATTTGCCATCTTTCTCTGAGACTTAGTGAGCTCTGCATCTGGGTTCTATGGACCCTGGCACATGGTGGGTGACCCTCTGGGGTCAGCAGGAGTCAGGATGCCACTGCATTTGAGTGTTAACAGAATAGAGCTCAGACCAAGTCAGTCTCCAGAGGAAAGGGGGATGTGGCACCACCCAGGACACATGGGGACACCTCTGCAGCACCCCAGGGGTCTTGGTCCCCATGCCTCGAGCCTCTGAACATCCACATTCACCTCTGCAGGGAGAAGCTGGTTTAGAAGGCCCTCCTGGGAAGACTGGCCCCATTGGCCCCCAAGGGGCCCCTGGGAAGCCTGGCCCCGATGGTCTTCGTGGTATCCCTGGGCCTGTGGTAAGTAAGAGGCCCAGTAGGCTTTGGATGAAGGAGAAGTGCTGATGAAGACACAGATTCTCATCCAGGGACTCTGTTTCAGGGTGAGCAAGGCCTCCCAGGATCCCCAGGTCCTGATGGTCCACCTGGCCCCATGGTGAGTAACATGCATTGTCAGTGTGTCTGTATAGGTAAGGCACTGGGACAAGGATGCTGACTCCTCTTTCCCCTGTAGGGTCCTCCAGGACTCCCTGGCCTCAAAGGAGACTCTGGTCCCAAAGGTGAAAAGGTGAGCTGAGATCTAGGAGACCCCAACATTGCAATAAGGGCACCCTTGACTCAGTCACTGGGGTTACTGACCCACCGCCAAGAACCTACTGTGGCTGTCATGGGACCCTGAGGTAGATCGACAAGAGAGAAATGCACATACATACAGGGCTTTGAGACTTGTGAGTGTACGCAAGGAGTCCTAGAAGCCCCAGGATTGACAAGACCCTTCCAGAGCCCTGGTGGCTGCATTAACTTATGGTGACTTTTCTCCTCCCTACATTGATTTATTTATAAATAAACAGGCTCCCAAGACAAATAGCTGTTCATAGGGAAGTCAGCAAGGTACAACCTTTTCCACTTTAGTATCCTTCACCAACATAATGAAAGCTGGAAGTCCTTCCAGAACATTCTAGAAGCTCGTATGAATTCAAATGATGTATAAGGCAAATATGGGGATTTTTCTCTTGAAAGATGTTCAAGGGCAGTTTCCATTCTGTGTCAGCCACAGGCCTTGTTGGAAAAGGCTACATGCTTACCAAAAGTCGGAAAGTTTACTAGGTAAAAAGACAGCCGCAAACTATCCCTCAGGAAAGTCAGTGGTCTCTGGGTCTGAGTGCACCTGTGTGCTTCTTTTTGGTTATTATTGGGCTTCAGTGGCAGGGGTGGTGACAGTACTGTGGAATTGAACCCAGGGTCCCACATTAGGTTCCTAGCTGCTCAGTCACACCCTGGCTCTCCCTGTGTTTCAAGTACGTTTCTTACGAGCAAGTCGCCGTGAGACTTGTCACCTGGCCTGTTCTTTGCTGATTTTCGCTCCTTGACATGTTGGTTCTGACACATTTCCCTGTGTCACAGCTGTGTGCCAGGTCACCTAGCCCACTGTGCGGTGGTAGCATGCATACCTCTCACACCTTCATTTTCTCATAGGGCCATCCAGGCCTCATCGGACTCATCGGACCTCCAGGTGAACAAGGTGAAAAGGGTGACCGAGGACTCCCCGGCCCCCAGGGCTCATCTGGTCCTAAAGGAGAACAGGTACATACAGTAACCGACATCACTGCAGCAACTTCTAGTTTCCCACGGAGCCTGGGAAGGTTTCCTCATTGCCATGGAACCCCAAATCTCTCTTTGCATATGGGGCCAGTGGGGGCTTGGACTTAGCTAGGTCCCCGAGGCACAAGTTAGAATACACCCCAACTCCGGGTGCTGGGTAGAGGCAGGAACTCTCTCCTCACTGCTGTGAGGATCCTCAGAGTCAGGGGGTCTTAGCAGGCAGATCTTTGCCCCTTTCCACGTCCGTGCAAACGCCTCAGAGCTGACTCGCTGGGCAGAAGGTAGTGGTGGTCCAGCAGCCATGTTCTCTTGTGGAGAGAGGCAAAGCAACGGCACTAACATGCTTGCCTCCACCTTGCCACAGATGCTCACTTGCCCTGGAATCCGCTTGTAGTCAGTTAGCATGCAATCTTGGCGAGCCTGGGTGCATGTTGATTTGGCTACAGGAGGTGACGAGGGGTAGTCTGTGTACAGTGCAGGATAGAAGACCAGCATGTCTTTGCATGGGAAGTCTCAGTTCATTGTAGTGGGACTCCCCACTTTGTGCCCACAGCGTGACAGCACTCACACCTGCGGATCTTTGCTTATCCATACCTATGTCTATCCCTAAAAGCAGCAGAATATGGGGGTAGCAAGAGCCTTTGGAGGCTGAGGAAACAACAGACATCCCTCTCTAGGTCATATTGGAAGTGGGTGACATCAAAGGATGAGGCTCTGTGGATGCCTCCCACCCCCGCCCCCGACAGCCACAGTGGGCAGTTGTCTGACTGCCAAGTTTTCCCAGGCTTCAGTGGCATTCAGACCTGTGTGGCTCTGTGCATGTGTGTTTACTCGCTTCGCCACAAATGGTCATCTTGGCCATGTTGCAGGGAGAAAGTATTGCCAGGGTGCAGGCTTGAAAAGCATGGGACCCGTTAGGGACCCAGAGGCCCAGGCCCTGTGAACTGATGGTAGAGGGCCGTTGTCCCTGTGAGTCTGGGCTGTCAACTGTGGCCGGAAAGGGCATTCATTGCTTTTCCCCTGCCCACTGTGGTGAGACCTAACACCATGAGCCGAGATATGTGGCCATGCTGGGCAGGAGGTTGGAGCCGACTACTCTGAGTTCTAGTAGTGTATTGCGGGGAGGGGGGGGGTCTTAATCCACAGTTCCCTCCAGCCTGAGCAGGGAGTGGGGCCTGAGGACTTCAACCTGTGGCTGATGTTCTGATCAATAAGTCTAATCGATTGAGGAGACATGGTGGCCCTCAGTGTGATGAAAGGTCCAGCCAGAGTGGTTGACTGTAGCTGCCAGGCAGGTTTCGGAGTCCCTGGAATGGGGACTGTGAGGGAATCTGGAATCATGTTGGGGTCATAGCGGTCACCTCCCTCAACCCCACCCTCATCTAAAAGCTGGTAACCTGCATTTTCTGCTCCTTTCCAGGGCATCACTGGTCCTTCTGGCCCACTTGGGCCCCCTGGGCCCCCTGGCTTGCCGGTATGTATCTAGGATGGGTACAGGGGTATACAAGGAGGGAAGGCCGACGGACGAGCCTGGCTAGAGAGCCACAGGGTGTTAGGAGAGGTGACTGAACCAGGGTTGATTTGTATATAACACAGCATTGGGGGCCCGAGGGACAGGAGCAGGAGAGGGGCTGCTGGTTTCCTGGTTGCCTTGCCCAAGGAGAAGGGAGGGGCAAACATTAATCCTTGAACCCCCTCACAGAGAATGGTGAACCTTCCACAAGCATCTGGGGAGAGGGAGGTGCGTGGTCTTGGGTCCCGTCTTCCCAGTGTGCATGAGTAGGGCCAGACCAGGCCAGGCTTGAAAACGAGGGGCCTATTCTCTCAGCATCTGGGCCTGGGCATCCCTTATGGTTTGAGGGTCCAGCACTCCAACATCATCCCTACATCCCCACTCTGACCCATTTGTGTAGGCTGGACCTTGGGCCCACATGGCTGTGGGTGTCCAGCAGGAGGTCCCTCAGGAGCCCAGGAGCTCCCTTGGCTTTTAATGTCTAAATGTCATCCCCCAGCCAAGTATTGTGGGTAGGGTGACCTCTCATGGGACACCCTCCTCCTGCCTACCAGCCAGGCAGGTGCAGAGAGGACTCTGAGGGGATTGGGGACAGGCAAAGGAAGACTGGGACCTGAGAGGTTTCCTTACGTTGTGACTTCTGCTCTCTGCAGGGCCCTCCAGGTCCCAAAGGTGCTAAAGGCTCTTCGGTAAGTGACTCTAACGTGAGGGCTGTGGTGCCAGTGATGACCTTGGAGGTGGGGGAGGAGTCCTCTGGGACATGGGTTATCCCAGACCTCCACCCTCAGCCATGGCAGTCCTCTCCACACCTCCTCTCTTCCTCACTACACTGTGCTATGGCTGTTCCTTGTTGTCTTTAGGGGTTTTTTGTTGTTGTTGTTGGTTGTAAAATAACAATTCTACTGCTGGCTGCTTTTAACTATTATTTTAGTTGTAGCTGTTCATGGGGTGAGGCAGGAGAAAATAAAGTGAGACCAGCTGGCTCTGCCAGATCCTGCAACCCCTTCACACTTTTGGCTAACGTACAATAATTCCGTGTATTTATGGGCCTCTGTGTGGCCTTTCACTATGTATATGTGACATGCCCTGATCAAACTGGAGTCATTACCGTTTGTGTGCCTTTATTGTTACTGTGTGTGTGTAGCCCTCCAGCCTCTCTATGTATTCATGAGACCTAGCAGGCTGGTGTGTGTCAGCTGCTCCCTCCCCACCCCCCCATCATTGTGCCACAGAACACCCCCAACATTGTGTCACAGAACACCCCTCCCCCATCATTGTGTCACAAACACCCCCTCCCCCATCATTGTGTCACAGAACACCCCCCTCCCCTATCATTGTGGCACAGAACACCCAGTTTTATTCCTTCTGTGCAAACGTGTTTGGTGCCCATCATCTCAGCGTCTATCCTCCCAATGTTCCAGCCCCCTGCCCTTCCCCCAGCCTCTGGAAATCACCATTTTACCTTCTACTGTCTATTAACTACTAGTGGTAAATGTTCTCCTCTTAGTGTTCACTGGAGGAGTGCCTTAGTCTGTTGTCCCCTCCTCGCCCCTACCCCTGCCCTCCCCTTCCCACCTACAATCCCCTCAACCCCCACACTGACACCTACCTAAACCCCGTTACCCCTTCCACTCTACCCTCCTCTCCTCCCCCTCCTCACCCCTGCGCTTTCCCTATCACCTCCCTCCCTCCTTGCTCCTTTCCATCCTCCCCACTCATGCTCCCCTCCTTGCCTCTACCCACCCTCCCCACTTCCCCTCCTCACCCCTGTCCACCTGGTCTTCTTTGTGACTGAGCAAGGCTCCTGTGTGTATAAGACACTTTCCTTATTTGCTGGATGGAGCACCTAGGCTGGCCCCCATCTTAGCTGTGTGATCAGTAGCTGTTCTAGTGTCATTCAGGTACAATGACTTGCACACACACACAGAGGTGGGACAGCAAGATCATGTAGCATGTACTTCTTTGTTTAGTTTCTACCATGGAGAAGCTATTCTGCATTCCCAGCAGCAGTGTCCCTTCTGTTCCAGCACTTCTGTCTCTCTGATAATGGTCCTGCTGGTTGTGGTGGATGAGGTCCTGCTGAGGGTTGGGCTCACGTTCCCGAATGGCCCATGTTGGCATGCTTCCACAGACCTGTTTGTTGGCGGTCTTGTTTCTTTTGACACCTGTCTCATGTCTTTCCAGCTCATCTCAGGCCAAGGCATCTAAGCTGCTTGCTCCCTGCTGAGGAGGGCACCAGCCTCAGGAGCAGAGATGTCCTGCCTGCCTCCCTTTGTCCTGACCTTTCAGAGCTAATAGTTCCATCAGATCACAGTAAGCCACATAACCAAGTAACAGTTTGTTGCTTTTTCTCCAGGGTCCCACTGGCCCGAAGGGCGAGGCAGGCCACCCAGGACTCCCTGGCCCACCCGTGAGTAGTGTGAGAAGTGTGAAGGGGAACTGAGGGAGTGTCTGTTTGTAGGGCTTGCTCTCTGTGATGCAGGGAGGCTCACATGGCACACCCAGGGGCTTGTCCCTGAGGACACAGAGGGTGAAACACTGAGTCTCACACACTTATCCATAGAGCTCATGGGCTGCCCTGTCTGGGAAAGATCATTGGCCAGCCAGGGAATGTGCATGTATGTTTGTGAGTATATGTGACTATGTAAGTGCTCCATATTGATGTCCATGCATATGTGTATTTAATTTTATGTGCATATATTCATATATGTAGGCAACAGTTTGTATACATTTTTTTGCAAGAATGGATTTGTGCATTTGTATGTACTCTACATATGTGTGCAAATATGCATTAAGTATATGTGTAAGTGTTCACATATGTATGAACATGCATGCATAAATGTACAGATATAAATGTATGTTTCTCTGCTATATGCATGTGTGTGAACATGTATGCACATGTGTGTTTACAAGCATATGTGTACATACAGAGGAGTATGTTTGTGAACATGATATGTATAGATATGTGTATATGTATTTATGTGCATGTGTATGAACATGAAATGTGTAATGTATATTTCTATATGTGTATTGTATGTGTGCATATATGTATTGTGAACATGCATTCATGTGTATGGCTATATGTATTTATATTTTGCATGTGTCTGTCAACATGCCTGTTTGATGTGCAGGCATGTTTCTATATGTTTATGTATGTGTTTCTCTGTGTATTGTTCATATGTGTATGTATGTATATGAATATGCATGTATAGGTGCTTCTAGCTTGTATATGTATCTATATGTCTATATGAATTGTGTATTTCTATGTGTGTGTTAATGCATATGTATGTGTATAAACAGGCACATGTAAACATTTGGGCATGATTCCATATACATATAGTACATGTGTATAGTTGTATGACTAAACTTTTCATGGATGGGCACAACACACATGCATACTCAACCCAGATAGGGGGCCCACAATAGACCAAAGTATGGGTACTGCTCACGTCCAGCTTGGTGAGCCATGACTTTTATTCGGCTTAGTTAAAAGAAATGGGTGAGGGGGTTACTTACAGGAATAGAAATGCCTGAAAAATAGCTGCATCTTCAAAGCGCACCCCAGCACTGAGGACAGCAAAGCTGGGCACCTGGAGCACACTGCACAGCCTGCAGGCAGCTCAGCAGGTCGCAGAGTGTCCATTCTAAGTGAATCAGTTGGCCTGGATCTTTCTCAGGCAGCTTGGCTGGTTTTGCTTTTCCAGGCGTCTGGTCTGGTCTCAGAGGGCTTTGCAGCTTGGTTTACCTGAGAGTCTTCTTTGGAGCTTAAACTCAGCTTCTCTCAGAAGGACTCTCAGCTTTCATTGCTTAGTCTGGCAGGGAGGAGCCTAGTGAATCTAGTCAGTTTTGGGAACTTCCTGAAGCTGTTTTGAAGCGTTTACCTTCCTTTTTAAGGTACTTACCTGCAGGATGGAATGTTTCAGTCTTGGAGGCAACTTTTACACAACAGTGTATGTATGTGTGAACATGCACGTGTATGCATGTACACTCGCATATGAATGTATATGGTTCTGTATTGTGTGGGTGTGTATATTGTGTCTGCGTGTGTATGTCTCAGTGGCTGAATGTACATGCAGGAAAAGCTTGATGTGTCCGGGTGCTGCTAGCCTCCCAACTACCTCAGTCATCCTGGTGGGGTGCCTGGACATGAGCCACTCTTTGTACCAACTGGCACTTAAATGGCTGCCTATGTTCATCCCCAAGTGGGGCCACAGAGATAAGGTGGAACTTTGATTACTTCCCCACGGCTTAGCTTTTAGGCTACAAACAGGACAACAGACGTAGCTAAGGCTTTGAGCGACTGTGTTCTGAAGAAGAGGCAGGGCTTTGGGCTCAGGGAAGAAAGACACTTAGCCAGGCAGATACCTGGGGGGTAGGTGGGCATGGAATATTCAGAGTATAGGAAGGAGGTAAAACACCACGTGGGCCGGCAGCTGTCCTTCCAGCCCAGGACATAGGCTGAGGGAACTGGACTTCCGTCTCAGGGTCATCTTAGCTCTGCCCTTGGGACAGGATCATCCTTGTCCTCTCCTAAGCACGACTGCTCTCTTCTGCACCCCAGGGCCCTCCAGGTGAGGTTATCCAGCCCCTGCCGATCCAGGCATCCAGGACTCGGCGGAACATTGATGCCAGCCAGCTCCTGGATGATGGGGCTGGGGAGAGCTACGTGGACTATGCAGATGGCATGGAGGAGATCTTTGGTTCCCTCAACTCCCTGAAACTGGAGATTGAGCAGATGAAGCGGCCACTGGGCACACAGCAGAACCCCGCCCGTACCTGCAAAGACTTGCAGCTCTGCCATCCTGACTTCCCAGACGGTGAGGGAGGGCCACAGTGCGGGAGACACCTCCCCACCGTCCATGGGAGGAAGACAAGGCTGGACCCCTCATTAATCTGCCGAAACACCAGAGAGTTAGTTAACACATCAGGGGAGGTCAGACAAGGCTCAAGTATCAAGGCTTCGAGGCTTATTAGGCATCTTCCTGCTTTACTCCAAGTCTCACTGTTCCTGATCCACAACATGAGGACAGAAACACTCACCCTGTAAGTGGTACATGAGCAGTGTATAAAATGCCTTTGGCCTGGCCCTTAGCTGGTCCTGAAGGCAGCTTGGTGTCAGGCTTATGTACACTGCTGTGCTTGGGAAGGCGGGTTTTAAACAGTGGCAGAACCATAGAACCTCGTCCTCACCCTCTTCAAACCAAGGACCTGTTAGCTGTGAAGTGAAACTGGTGTGCCTTTCCCAGGAAGTAGGGATGTTCCCCCTGCAGGATTTGAGGGGTATCTGATTTCAGTAGATTCTGGCCCCACGCTCACATCTCCAGGTTCACTTGAGAGCGATCTTTGTCTGTCTGTCCTCCACCCACAAAGGTCGGCAGACACTGACACGCCACGCTCCACGCTCTGGCTGTGTTCTTGTGAACAGGGCCGTCCACTGGTCTTTATGCTCCCCACAGGAAAAGGACAGTGCTGTGAGATGAGCAGGGAAGGCTGTGTCGGTGGCTTTGTGGCCCTGGCTGTGCGTTTCCCAGCTAGACTGAAATGTTGCAGTGGCTCCTGCACCTGCCCAGGGAGCCTTTCTCATGAATCGGCCTCTCTGTCTCTGAAATCCAGGTGAATACTGGGTCGATCCCAACCAAGGGTGCTCCAGGGACTCCTTCAAAGTGTACTGCAATTTCACAGCCGGAGGGTCGACGTGCGTCTTCCCTGACAAGAAGTCCGAGGGGGTGAGTACCTCCACCAGCTGCCTGCCTCCACTTGGACTAGGGTGTCAGTATTTATGTGTGTACAGCCTTAAGGCTGAAAGTCAGAGGCCAGTCAGTTTCGGAACCAAGAGACTTCTCCTGGAAGTCACTCTTGAGCTGTCTCAGGGTGAGGTATTTCGGGTGTGCAGTGGCAGGTGCAATCTCGGTTCCCTTGAGGCGACTGCTCTGAGTGTGTTGTGTGTTCCTCCAGTCATCCACAGTAGGATTATCCTGGCAGAAGCAGCCATCACTGGGGTCAGCAGCATCACCATCCAGCCCAACCTAAAACTCTGGAAGGCCTTTGGGGCAAGTGTGATAAAGAGCCCAAGACACCTGGAAGGAAGCTGCTGGGTGCCTAAACTGGGAATGCCAGCTTATTTTTGTGGAACCTGTGCCAGGCCTCTCAGGTGCCAGACAGGGGTCTGTGTGAGGATCTGCCGGGTTCTGACTCAAGAGATATTGTGAGGGATGCAGTCACCCCTGTTGCCTTTCCAGAGCTCACTCATGTAGGTAGGAATTTGTGTGTGTGTGTGTGTGTGTGTGTGTGTGTGTGTGTGTGTGTGTGTGATAGGTGTGTAAACTGTGCCAGGGAATCTGTGGCAGAGCCTACAGGACAGGCAGGCAAGAAGAAGGCCTTCTCTGTGTCTGAGAGAATGACCATGATTCCAGCCTCAGTGTCCCTCCATCTGACCTGGGATGGCTCAGAGTTGTCCCGTGCCATTTTTGGGAGACCACAGCAGGTGTGTGTGTGGGGTGGGGTGGGGTGGGTGTGGGTGTGTATATTTCACATCACAGCTGCCTAGTGACCCTAGTATCTGGGAAGTGAGTGTCTGCTGGAGAGAGCATAAGGGCTCCCTGAGGCTTCCATCCTCTCTCTAAGACACACCATAAATGTGGTAAGTGCCCGTATGCCCTCGGGTCGCACCCTGTTGGTGGCAGCAGGGGCAGGGCAGGAATAAGAGATTCATAGTCTTCTGCTGTCCCTCCAGCCTTCCTGAATTCTGAGATCCTGGGCTTCAGGATAAGCCAGGGCTTTGAAGAGGTCTTGTTGTATCCCTACATCTGGCCAGAGCTAGGGATGGAACTGAGCTAAGAGACCTTTCTCACCCCTCTTGATGCTCTGCCCTCTACAGCCAGCCTCTGGTAGCCAGCCTATGTCTGGGACTGTGTCAGATGGCATCTAGACAGACCCTGAGTTCTGGTCCTTTGCTTCTCCCACATGTATGGACTATGGGCTGGGTCAGAGACGACTGGCCAGGATGAAGAGATCCTCTGCCAGAGGCCCCGAGACACAGAGCTCCAGAGCCTGGAGCAGCTTTGAGCAGAAGTCTGAGTCGAAGCCTGTGTTCTCTGTCCCTAACTTCGGAGGAACTGCTCCTACTCAGTTGGAGTGTGGCCTTGATTGACATCTGAAAACCACAGGGAAAAGTCAGGATTCTGGGGGTCAGGCAGACAGGACACCTCATTTCCCCAGCAGTCAGTCAGCTCAAAGGAGACAATCAACAATGTCTCTTATCTCTGACTCTTTCCGCACTTAACCATTGGGCTCAGGTCTGAAACATGGGTCTCTCCTGTGTCTGGTCAGCCCAGGATGTCCTGAGAACTCCCCTTTTTCTACACTGACAGTGAGTCAGCCCAGAGACATCAACCCCCACCCTCATCCTACAGAGGCTCAGACACCCACTCCTTCAGCCCGCAGAATCTCTGAGCCCCTTCTGTCAGCCAGTCTTGCATATCTGCAGCCTTGGCTTCCATAGACACAGACCCGAAGTGAGACTCCCTAAGGGAGGTAGAGAGGCAAGCTCCATGATGAAGCGTGCTCCTTTAGCTCTTCGGGAGGCTTTGGGGACAGCCTTTGTTCCCTTGTCATGGTAGATTACCTAATGTAAAAGTTCCCAGTGAAGACCTCAACACATACACAACACACACACACACACACACACACACACACACACACACACACACACACACACCTCTATTGTATGATGTTTTTTGGGGAGACACCAAGAAAAATCTTTCCACCTCATATTAGGGCACTGACAATAGTGCAAGGAGCATAAAATGATTTCACCTAGGTCTATCTGAGTGAAGATATGAGTTGATTGGGGTTATTTACAGGGACTTGGCTGATTCAAAGGCAGCTGTCTCACTGAAAAGACCAGCCCAACAGGCTTACAATTCACAAAAGCTGCATCATTGGAGTTTTGTGACTGGCAGGCAGTTTGGCTGGTCAGAGGACCTCTTCTTCCCACTGCTTTTAAAGCCTTTTAAGGTGCCTTGTGTATACTGTAAGTCTGAGCAAGTTCCTGAGACTTGTGAGTTGTGTGTACTCTCTGAGCCTTAGTAAGCTTAGCTCTAAGAAAAGATGTTTCCACTTTGAGGCTATAACCACACAACACTTCGCCCTTTCTTCTAATATTGTTTCCACATCTCCTGTTGTGGAAAATCAATTAACTAATATAAACTAACTTCTTCCTGTGACCAACTGAGAAAGCAGCAATACTGTACAGGCCTAAACACCAACGATTAGAAGGCAATTTGATAGGTACATCACATCCATTAACAGCAGTAAATAGCAGCAGCCTTTCCACTGGAGCCTGTCAACTCCCTAGCCATGATGTAACTCTCCCCCAGTTTACAGTTCCCGATGTTAGCTCCCTTCTGTGGAGTGTGCCTTACACCTATTGAAGAGCAGCTGGCTACACCATGGAAGTGGTACCACATTGGCACCCGTGTGTACATCTTGCCTGGCTTATTGGAAGCATAGCACACAGGACCCATGACTAAACAGGACTGTTGGGGACAATTCTCCCCCAGCAGCCTACTTGGTACCTCCTGACGCTAAGGAAGTCAACCAGAAGGGAGGAAGTGTCCAGCTCAGTCTCAGCCTGAGTTTTCCATGACCTGCAGCCAGCATAGAGGGAGCTTCCCATACGGGTGCATACTTGACACATGCCACATCCACGTACCTTATGCGTACTCATTACGCATATATGTCACTCCGCATCCGTGTCTCCTCTTGATAGCCAGCCTGTGCACCCGCCTGGAGGGAGGGAGGAAAGCTTTGCCAGGGTGGCTGGGTACAATGCAGGGCCTTGGTCGACAGAGAGTGATTGGGTAAGGAACACACACACACCTGGGAACAGCTTTGGAAAACTGGTTCAGTTTATTCGGGGGGTGGGGATATTTATTTTTCCTAGGGGAGGTGGGCTGGGTCTCTGGGGCAAGGTTTGTGTGGTCATGGACAATTGGCCAGAACAGGGGTGTTGGAAGATACTTCATCTGCTTACTTAGGGCCTATGATTGGGGAGCTTTATAAGATCAAACAAGGAGTAAGGCCCGATACCTGTCAGGGTAGTAAATTCTTATTGGGGTTCACAGTAGGGCAACTAACTTTCTAGTGCCAGGTTGGGAGAGGGGAAGGAGCAAATGTGACATATCTGGGGTTGAAACTTTCCTTGACCCTCTCTTAATTCTGGGCCACTACAGCACCACACAGGTACACTTGTGCACATATACACACATACTATCCGTATATACACACTGATGCCCCACATGCACAGTGGCTCTGTCCAGGTTGCTGCAGTGCCAAGTGACAACTGGAGAGCCTGAGCCATTGCCTCTCAAAATGAGAGTGTGCTGAGATGTCCATACATCGCTAAGCCAGCAGTCGTACTGGCTGCAGCTTTCCCTTGTTATTTACTGCCCTACTATTACCTTTCGGCAGTCACTTGATGCCCTGGCACACATAGGCTGGTAGGCCTGCAGTTCTGGCATGACCTGGACACCCTACAGAGCTGTTGTCATTCCATGTCAGCTCTTAGGGGAGGAGGCATGGGCATCTTGGCAGGACAAAGGGGCTGGGAGAACTGGGAAAGTCTGTCTATGGGGACAGAAGTAACCCTTTCATTTTCTGTTTCTCTTCCTCCCCGCCATCCATGACTGATGTGTAGGCCAGAATCACTTCTTGGCCCAAAGAAAACCCAGGTTCCTGGTTCAGTGAATTCAAGCGTGGGAAACTGGTAAGGTGACCCCACGTCCTTTGCGGTTGTCACTTTAAACCCGCCATCTCCTATCTTGCAGAGTAAAATGGCCCGCTGGCCCAAAGAGCAGCCTTCCACCTGGTATAGTCAGTACAAGCGGGGTTCCCTGGTAAGTGGCCGCCTTGCGAAGCCTGCTTGCGGCTCCGCCTGGCTCTTGGCGCTGCATGGCACTAATGGCAGCTGGGGCCACACCTGCTGCTGCCCTCTAGGCCAGAATGCTCCACACGCCTGACAGCAAGGCCCGGATGGGTATGGCATCTCTTCTTCTTGCCTCCTCTTTCACCTAGACCAGAGTTCCTTCCTTCTGTGCCGGAAGTAGGTGGGTAGCTTCCCACTGAGATTCAGGGCCTTCACAGCAGGAGGTGAGAACTCTCCGTTAAAGCCACCTGCTGCCTATGGGTGATGCAAGCTGGCTGGCAAACCACAGGTCAGAGATGAGCAGAGAGTAGGTGGCCCTTCCTAAGCCCGTGGGCATGCAGGGAAGTTGGTTTATTAAAGGTTCGTCCAGGCCCCTGACATTCACACCCTCTTCCTGGGCTCTGGATATTGCTGACCTTGCAGTTTACAGCTGCACCCCACATGGCTGTATTAGTCTGGGTTTAACTTACGGGAGGTGTATCTCAACACAATCCATCTCAGAGGTGAAAAGATCTTAAAACATCAACCCAAAGGCCCTTGTGACCAGCACGGAGGCCCAGGAACTTGTTTAGATCCATTGCTGTGAGAGCAGGGCTCACCCCCCTCAGAATGGAATGTTTCCCCACACACTGTGGGCCTTAACTGAAGTCAGCTCAAAACTTTGCGAAGCCCTGCTAGGCTTCAGGGTCCAGGTCCCGAGGAGAGTCCACACCGTCTTTTGACTCATCAATCTAGTGGGGCCTCATCCTACAGGTCCTTGCTCACACAGACTCCATGGGGCTTCCACTGCCCCTCAGCGCTGCACCAGCCTCTGCCCCTCTAGTGAGCACAGTGTGTGTGGCTTCCAGGACCATCCTGCCCCGACCTCTCTGTCAGCCCTCAGCCTGGAGGCATGCCTGGCTCTCGGTCAGGGTTCCGAGGAGCTCACCTCTGCGGGCCATGCTCTTTAGGCTTCAGCCCTGAGGCCCTCTCTTCCCCTTCTCTTCTCTGCCTGGCATTGTTTCCTCTCTGCTTCTGTTGCTCTCGTCAGAGGAGAGCCGCTGGCACACAGAAGGACCTGTGGGGAAGAAGGCCCAGTGAGCAGTGACAGGAGATCCGAGGAGGATCAGGCAAAAAAGGAGCTGTCATGGGAGTGAAACTGCCCAGGGCTGAGATCCCTTGGGGTCCTGTCTGCCTCAACTTGACCTGGCTTCTCCCCTCTTCCCAAATGGCTTCCACTTGGTGTAGTCCAGGTTCCCCAGAGGGGGCGCCTGCCCCAGTCACTATCCTTCTTAAAGGAGCAAATGGTCATAAAATACCCATGTCTAGGCTGCCACCTCCCACCTTTATCCTGAGTCAGTTACCAGCGACAGAGGCGCAAGGACCATCCAAGGCAAACCAGCCTTCCTTCGGGCTCCACTGCTGGTTCCCAGCTCCTAGTAAGAACCATAGTAACCTAGGGGATCAAATCTCCATATAAGATGCCTAAGATGGCCCCTCACGCTGAGGCTGCGGGGAACCAATCCCCTAGGGCAGGGCCACTTGAAGACTCCAACCTAGGACGGTACTAGGGCTTCTGGTCCTTCTGTGGTGCCACCTCTGCCTCTGCTGTGGCATGTATGCCCTTTCTCAAGTCAGTCACGTGTCCTCCCAGGAGCATCAGATGCCTGGATTGCCGGTTGGTATGCATTTTCTCCCCTCTGCAGAGTCTGACTGTGGGTTTTCTCAAGCCATCTCCAAGGGAGTGGAGTTTGCTTGACATAACTTGGGGAACCCCAGGGTATTCCACAACCATGGTGAGAAGGAACAAGGTCCTGGGCCTGGCTCCACCATCCCATTCTTTCCTCCTGTTACTGTTGAAAATGTGGGTTCTGAAGTTGCCATGTCTTCTTGGTCACCATGTGCCAGAGCCAGTACTGCCCCAGCATTCCTTCACTGACCACATGCCCTTTGGGATGGCCAACACAGAACAGTGTTGGAGCAGCTGTTGCTTGGAGCAGAGTTTTGCCAGCCTCTTTCCTTGATGCCCAGCTGAGCCCTGCTAGTCCTTGTCTGGAGAGAGGACTTCAGTCACATCCAGGTGCCGGGAGGCAGTGCTTTGTCCCAGCTGAGTTTTGCACCCTTGATAATACCGATGACTCAGAAAGTTCTGTTTGCAAAGAAGCTGTAGACAGTGGGACTCTCCTCTCAGGCGTCCATGCGGGCCTGCAACTAGTGGAGCAGAATGGCTTGAGATCCTGAGGACACCGTGGACGCCACTTACAGAGTGGCATTTTCTTTCCCTGACACTGTCCCAGCTTCTTGTGGAGAGCGGGCCTTCCAGTGTGGGTCCTGCTTCCAGACCATGCATTACTTGCTTGGCAGTGGATAGTGTGTTGGCTGCCTTAGAATTGGATGCCCTTGCACCTTCGGGGTACACCTGGTCACTCCAGTTCCCACACAGCTCAGATCCTACTTAGGCTAGTCTATCATGCTCTGCCATTTCCCCAGTGTCTCTTGGCCATTCTAGCTCTTGATTCCCAAGCTGGCACCTTGGGCATGCTGACCACTAAGTAGGCGACCTTCCATCTGTCCAGAAGAGCCCATGCTGCCTTCCTTTGCTTAGCACAGTGGCAGGGACAACAGGCTAAGCTTGTGGCATACATGGTTCAAGGAAGGTGACAGGTGGGACACAGACCCTGAGCTGGTGCAGAGGGAGGCTGATACACACAGCCTCAGGGCTGTATTCGAGGAACAGTGAAGAGCAGGGACAGAGCTGTGACCAAAGCTGACAGTTGCAGCATCTCCTGCCTCTGGGCATGGATCTAGCAAAGAGGAGAGCTTCTGTCAAGGCTCAAGGTCAGATAGAACACTCAAGAACTCCCAGGAAAGGCAGGGAAAGGCATGGCCAGCAGGTGCCAGGAGCCTCTTCTACTTCCAAGGCCTTATTGCCATGCATCTGCTCCAGGGACTCGGGCCTTGCCTCTTGTTCCCAGCATCCTGACTCATCGATGGGATGGGAGTGTGGTGCCTTCTATGATCCATGGACCAGAGAGAAGGTCTTAATGGAACATATTTTTGTTCAGTGCAGCAAGTCAGGCAGATCCCGTGAGAAGGGAGGAGGCGACTGGCTCCTCGGAAGTGGCCTGGGAGCTAGAGGCAGAAAAGAGGGTCAAGTGCAGGAAAATGTGACCTAGGCAGGCTTCCTGGAGGAAGCAGTGCAGGCACTGTATCTGGAGAGGTAGGGCTGCTGAAGGGAGGATGCTAAGCAGACATTTAGACTCTGAAGAACACAAGATGTGTTTCCCTTGGCTCGTGTTCCTGGAGCTCCCAGGAGATCCTGTGTGCTTAGGGGCAAGGATGACAGAAGCTTCTAGGCAGCAGCCTCGGGAAGACGGGCTTGGGTGAGGCCCTGTGGATGTGGGAAACTCCGTGACCATTGCTGTGTCCACCCTGCTGATTCCCTATGCTGTGCCCACCCCCAGCTCTCCTACGTGGATGCTGAAGGCAACCCTGTGGGCGTGGTACAAATGACCTTCCTGCGGCTGCTGAGTGCCTCTGCCCACCAGAACATTACCTACAACTGCTACCAGTCGGTGGCCTGGCAGGATGCCGCCACAGGCAGCTACGACAAAGCTATCCGGTTCTTGGGCTCCAACGATGAGGAAATGTCTTACGATAACAACCCCTACATCCGTGCTCTAGTGGACGGCTGTGCTGTGAGTATGACCCCTTTGGGTGCACTGCTCGCTAGTGCAAATCTGTGGAGGATGTTCTGTGTGCCATTCTCTGGGCTGTGTGTTGGGGATGCATGGAGGGCCAAATATGCCCCAGCCTGGCCATATCAGAGTATAGCTGGCCTGGTAGGTCTGGGTTGGAGCATAGAGACCACTCCCACTTAAGTAGCTCTTTTCTGGGCTGGGTGTGATCGCCGTGTGTGTGTGTGTGTGTGTGTGTGTGTGTGTGTGTGTGTGTGTGTGTGTATGCATGTGCCTGTATTTGTGCCTGTGCGCTTGTATGTATGAGTGTGTGTGTGTTACATATGGACGGGACAAGTGGGGGCTATTCCTGTAGAACAGCAAAGTGTCTCACTGGCCTTAAGTTGCCAAATAAGTTGCTAAGCTGGCTAGCCAGTAAACTTGAGGTAACTCCAGGAATCTGGTAGGCTCCCCACCCCCTAAGCACCAAGGTTGCCAGCATGCACCACCATTCCAAGCTTTAAAAATTTTTATTTATTTATATACATGAGTGTTCCATTTGCATATATGATGGAAGAGGGTATCAGATCTCATTATAGATGGTCATGAGCCACCATGTGGGTGCTGGGAATTGAACTCGGGTCTTCTGGAAGAGCAGAGAGTGCTATTAACCACTGAGCCATCTCTCCAGCTCCTCCAAGCTTTTATGTTAAGGATTTATTTCATTTTTATTTTATGTATGTTAGTGCTTTGCTCACATGTATTACTATAGACCACATGCAAACCTGGTGCCCACGGAGGCCAGAGGAAAGCACTGAATCCCCTGGAACGGGAACCATGGACGGCTGTGAGCCACCATGTGGGTGCTTGAGACTGATTCCAGGTCCTCTGTGAGGACAGCAAGTGCCCTCATCTACTAAGCCGTCTCTCCAGCCCAGTGGGTTCTGGGGATCAAACTCTGGCCTGCATGCTGGCATGACAAGAACTTGTTACTCACACATCTGGGCATCTGAGGGAGGATCCAAGCGTACTGGGGAGCTCTAAGCACACCTCCAGGGCCAGGCAGACCCTGAGAGAATATGGTAGTTGAGGTGGGAGTTGTCCCGACTGCAGCCCACATTGGCCATGGGGAGGGCTATTCTAGTCACAGTACCAACCGTCGTTCTGAGCTGTGGCATCCTCCGCATCTCTGGGCACAAAATTGAGATATAGGACAGAAGCACACGGGGCTGGAGAGGGAGAAGCAGCTCCCTTTTGCTTTTACTTCTGAAAAGATCCAAGATCCCGTCTTGGAAAAGGTAGAGGAAATAATAGCTCAGAACAGAATAATTCACTGATGGAAAAAATTGGCTCTGTGTACTGGGGTGGTGGTGGTGGGGTAGGGGGGTGTAGGGCACGTTCAGGGAGAGGGCCAGACTGGCAGAATTGTGGAGGTGCAAGGCAGTCAGTCCAAGGAGAACAGCATGCAGCAAGGCCAACCTGCTTTCTGCCCTCAACTCCACCCCGTTCCCCCCCCACCCCCCACGCCCCGCGTTCAGCCATGATCTGGACTGTCACAGTCTTCTTGCTCAGTGGCAGTGCTCCTTCAGGACTGCTTCTGCCCTCTATGTGCAGGCAGTGGTGCCAAAGCCTGCTCAGCCCTGGGAGGCCAGCTTGATTCATTGTGTAATCACAGCCGCTGAAATTGGAATCCCAACACTGGTATCGTGTGGCTGGGTAGCCTGATTGACGGGTTGCTGAGCGGCCAGGGGCGGGGTGCAGCGGGCTGTGGAGGGGCCGAGAGCCATTCCACATCAATTCCACTGTTTGTGCGGCTTTGTGTGCCCCTGGGGGGGCGTTGCTAGCTGGCAATGGTTATTTATGTCTTCTTTAAATACGTCCCTCTCTGAGCACTCTGATAACTGGAGCAGCGGGGCCCCACAAATCCATGTGGAATCGCCTGCCAGCTCCATGGTAGTCCCGGGGATGGGAGGGAGAGACCCTTTCGATGCAGGTACCATAAAAGGAAGATGTTTGGGCTCAGGATTTGTAGGTGTACAAAAGTTGAGACCTCGTCACTGACCTCACATAGCTCTCCAAGACTATACTGCCTTCTGGGGCCCGGAAAGGGGCAGGCTGATGGGCCTGGGAGCAGAGCCCAAGGTAACCGCCTAGATGACAGGGGACCAGCTCTACCTCCTTAGCCTGGCTAGGAGGGTCTCAGCTACCCCACAGCTAACTGCACCAGTATGTAAGTCCAGCCCCCGAAGCTGCCCAGATTCTTTTCTGAGACAGGGTTTCTCTGTGTAGCGTTGGCTGTCCTGGAATTCATTCTGTAGACCAGGCTGGCCTTGAACTCATAGAGATCCACCTGCTTCTGTCTCCAGAGTGCTGGAATGAAAGGCATGGGCCATTGTCCCAACCTTTTTTTTCCATTTTATTTTTTATGCATACAATGTACATATTTGTGTATATGCTTTTTTCATGTATGGCACATAATATGTGTGTGTGTGTGTGTGTGTGTGTGTGTGTGTGTGTGTGTGTGTAGATCCAACATTGGAGTCTGTTGGGAATCATCTGTGTTAGTCATTGGGACAGGGTGCCTTAAACAAACCCAGAGCTCACTGATATGACTTGACTCTCAAGCTAGCTTGCTCTGGGATCCCCTATCTCTGTTATCCAAAGATGGAATTACAGGAGGGCTATCACACCCATGCAGCATTCACACATACTTCTGAGGATTCAAACTTCAGTGTTCATGCTTGCATGGCAAACACCTTAACCACTGAGCCATCTCTAGCTCCTCAGATACTTTGTGTGGTAAGTTTCAAGAAATGACCATGGAAATGGATAGGTGTGGCTATGCCTTTGGTCAGTCCCCTTATGACCTGCCTGGCAAGATCAGTTATAGGTATCCCTCAATGCAACCATGTTCAAGGCAGGCAGTATCTGTGCCAGACTCCTGGTGTTTCTCAGTGTTTCTCAGGGGCAGCCAGAAAACTACAAGTGACAAAATTCTCCAAGACTCCCATTGAATAAAATGCAGATTCCACCCCAAGTCAATCCAATGGGCAGAGTGTGCAGTGATCAAATGCTTCTGAAGCACTGGCTGTCCCTACCCTGGCTCTGAGCACAGGCCAGAGGTACCCAATCAGGGCAGCTGTGGGCAGGTGTGGTCTGGGGCACGTGGAAGGTGAGAAACAGTGAAGGCAGGGCACTAGACGCCAGCTAGAAAAGGTACTGCCCACCTCCCCAGTCACCCCTGCACTATCAGCAAGCCACCCACATTCCAGATGGAGACATCAAGTGGCAGGCTGTGTTATTTGTTATATGTAACAAGTTAGCCCGCAAAGCTTAACAGTTGTAAACGAAGAAATTTCCCAGTGCACTCAGGCCTGAGGTGGGAAACCTACCAATGGCTTAGCCTCCAGCTGTGGCTCAGGGTGGCTTGGGCTGATTTGTCCAAAATCACCAATGACTGTTGCTGAAGTGGCTTTATAAACAGCAGGAACTGCTCACAGTTCTGCATTCAGAAAGTTCAAGGTTGGGACCATCACCCCGGGTTATACACAGACACCTTTGCAGTGTTACCACAAGGAAGAGATGGAGGGTGGGTCTTTCTGGGGTCCCTTCATAAGGGGAGGAAACCCACACATGAGGGGTCCATCCTCATGGCCCCATCATCTTCCTAAGACCCATGTCCCACCATCACCTGGAGCAATGGGGTTCCTATTTAGATTTTGGGTACACATCCAGTCTACACTGAGGGAGAGTAAAGCCCCACAGCTGGGCATCGAACATGGGAGTTTCAAGACTGACATGGGGTCACTAGGAGACCCTCTGCTGGGCTGCACCCCTGACATTGCATCCATAGTTACATCTGGGGTACTTGCTGCCCACCCACTTTCTCCTCATGAAGTCAACCAGGGGACAGGCGGTAGAGGAGACCATTCCCAGGCCAGACATAGTCTCCTGTGAGTTCAGTCTACATCCATGGGTGTGGACGTCCTGGCTCAGGACATGGGCCAGTATGTAGCACAAGACTCCTGGAGGAAAGATGGATGTCAGGAACCATTGAAGGGCATTGGCAGAATAGCAGAACCAGACTGTCCTCTGTGACAAGTGTTCCTGACACCTCAAGTTACACTTGCTTGGCTTTGGGGGACAGAAGTAGTGTCTTCCTCCCTATATTCTGGCTGAAAGAGATGTCTCTGTTGGCAACTCCCTCTCCTGGCTGAAGCCCAGCCTGCTTTTCCTAGGAGAACCCTGTCCCCTCTGCTCAAGAGTGCTGGTCTGAGCACAGGAGGGGCACTGACCTATCTATCCAACAGGCTGCTCAGACTGCACCATTGTGACCCTCCTGTGTCTCAGTTTACCCAGTGCACTATGGAGCAGGTAGTACGGAAGGTTCCCTTGCCTGGCCACACCTGTGGAGGGGCCTGGCACCACTGCAGAGCTCCACCTGCCTCTCTGTGTGAAGTCTTACAGGAGTCCCATCACTTCTCTGCCTGGCCGTGGTTCCTCAGACTTGCTGCTCTGCTGTCTTCCTGGCTCAGGAGTTGATGGAGCCTTGGGGTAGAGGGAGACCTGGGCCAAGGCTAGACTGCCAGCTTTAACTGCGTCCACTTCTTCCCCCTTCCTAGACCAAGAAAGGCTATCAGAAGACTGTGCTGGAGATCGACACGCCCAAAGTAGAGCAAGTTCCCATTGTGGACATCATGTTCAACGACTTTGGTGAAGCCTTACAGAAATTTGGATTTGAAGTGGGGCCAGCTTGCTTCCTGGGCTAGGAGCTGCTGAGCCCATTGGTCTCCAGAGCAACCTCGTGACCTCAGCACCCCACCTGTGGGTGTCCTGTGCACGGCCCATCCTGGACAGTGAACATTTCTCACCCCCACCTGCCCGACTCACCTGCGCCTCGGGTACCCCTTGGCGTTGGACCCCACGCCCAGAGAGAACAAAGGGAAAGAGCCGTGTCCCCACGGAGCTGAATCACATGACCTAGCCACACCACAGCCTCTTGCCTCCCTGTAGGATCTGGTCCCCAGCTCTCTGGATAGGTTCATCAAAGGTGTTAATGGACCATTGGCCAAGGGTGGGGTGGGTGGAGCAGTATTTGGAAATCACTTTTAAAAATTGAACATGAAGATATATATTCCCCTGATCTTCAAAGATGTTCTGAGGTGGTCTTGTAAAGGTCGCCAAAGCCTCCTTTTTTTTTTTTTTTAAAACAACCCTCAACACATCCACTCAGAGGCCAAATGTCATTCCACACGTGCCTTTCCGATGGATTAAAGGTGCTTATGTTTTTGTGAGAATTTTAAGTAAATATTTGTATTGTATTGTTATAAATGTTGAGTGTGCCTGGCTTTCAGTCTTGCATGGAAACCCAACCTCAGGCCCATGGAGACAGTGGGCAACTGGGACAAGGCACCTGCTCGGCCTTGCAATCAGGCTCTCAGCAGAGGGCATCTCCTCACCCCGCCCCAAGAACGTGCAATACATTGGAAATTTGCCCAGTCAGCAGGACGCTGCATTGCCACTGCAGGTGCCTGGGCCCCTTTCCAGATTCTTAATTATATATATTTTTTTCTTTTTGATTAGCTCTGGATAATTTTTATGGGGAGGGAAAAAGAAAGGCATTTGATAGCCTGCCTTTTCTACATGCACTCAGATAAAAAAAAAAAAACATAGGCTTAAATTAATTCTGATTGCTTCTTTTTCCATGTTCCTTCCTGCAGAGGCTGATGGGACAGTGTCCAGGCCTGGAGAACCATGTGTTCTGTAGATGATAAATAGCTATGAACATTGGTTGCTGATTTTTTTTTTTTTACCGTAGTCTCTTGTGGTGCTATGTGTCCTGAGATCCCTAGAGGCAGCACCAAGTTGCCTGCCATGTCTCGTTCCCCACCTTCCTTTCTCCATATTCTGAGATTTTTTTCCCAAGGACCTGAAGATCATATTGGTGCCAGAGACCTTTCTTCCTTGCTGGTACCCCGTGCTAATGATGGTGTGGAGTCCTTCCTGAAGCCTGTCCCCTACTCTGGGCTCTGCTTATATCATTTGAAAACACATGAGCAAAGCAAAGATTTTCTGCATGGTACCTGGTATATCAACGGTCTTGTTCAGTCGCTGGATGTTTGTGGTGCTAATTTCTGTGTGTGTGCCAAGAAGGGATGGAAGCCGCTGGGTGCCCATGCTGACAGCCAGACTGCTTTGTGAGCAGCCAGTGGACTGACAGCCAGTGCAATGGATTCTGGCTCCAGGCTCCTCTGTTTGGGTTTCCAAAGAGGGGTGTCCTGGGTGCAGGCATCAGTGCGGGGCGTTGGGGGGGAACAGTATGGATTCCTCTTTATGCTGGCCTCTGCCGCCTCCTCGTGTGTGTGTGTGTGTGTGTGTGTGTGTGTGTGTGTGTGTGTGAGAGAGAGAGAGAGAGAGAGAGAGAGAGAGAGAGAGAGAGAGAGAGAGAGATAGAGAGAGAGGTGATTGGCAGGGGTGGGAGTGGGGGTGGGGCCTTTGTTCTGAGTGCAGAGGTATCCAGGACCAACAAGGAGCAAGGATGCCTCACAGCGAGTGTTGCCCTCTTGTCACACCTCACCTTCCACCACGAGAAAGCTATGGTGCCCCAGGGAGCCAGCCATCACACTCCGCTCCGGTGCTGTGTCCCCACCCCACCCCAGAAGTGATGGCAAACACAGCGAAGCACCAGGAGTGGCTGGGATTGATGAACACCACCAATGCGCATAGCCAATGTCCCCTGAAGAACAGTTTTACTCTTGCCAAAGAAATGCCTGGCTTGGGGAGTTCTCCTGAAAGCCAGGATGCCATCGTGAGCCAGGGACTGCTGTGCATGCCTCTGCACAAGAAAAGCCATATTGGAAGATGGCCATATGCCCCGTGGATTCTGTGTAGGTCATGTGATTCGGTTTCTGCCTCTCACCCCATCTGATTTGTCTCTTCACTCTGTCCTGTTCTGCTGTTGGTCCCTTCCAAGTTGGAATTTGTACTGAAGTCCAAAACATGTCCTGTTCTCCTCAGGCCACTCCAGCTTCAATATTTTACAATAAAATTACTTCTTATATTTGCAGAAAAGCTTCTGACATCATTCTGTTTCCATTTTCTCTGGTGTGTGCATGTTCTCTCCATATATATAATTGGGCAAATGCTGTTGAAAATACACAAAAAGTAAACAGAAGGGCTGTGATAAAAACCACAGGAGCTTGAGTTCTTTAAAATTCCAGGCCAAAGGATACATTGTGTACTTCCCAGCAGAACAATCTAAGCCTCCTATTTTAACTTCTCCCCTGGAAGAGTGTTTGAAAATATTTTAAAACTGTGTAACAAAGGAATCATTGTAACCATGTCTCAATAAAGAAGTTTACTGTTTACACCCCTAGAGACTTGGCTGGCTGTCTTCTTTCATGGCCAGGCCCTCCACTTGGCTTTCCTGTTGCTTTACAGCCCAGGAGATGCGGAGCTGTAAACCTGAGGATGATGGTAAGGAGGCATGGAGAACGACTGGTTGGTTGTGGCCTCCTGTTGCTGTGGACCCACCAGATCACACCCCTTTCATTCTTGCATGTGGCTCACCTCAGCTGATGTACCTCCTGCCTCTGAAGGGGTGGCCCCTTTTTGTATGTCACCAGTCATGGCTACATCCCAGCAGGTTCTGGTGTCATACCTACCAGCCTATCATCAACTTGTACCATCACTCCAAGAGGCACATTTTGCTACTTTGAGTCACATCAAGCAATGATTGTTACCACAGAGCCCCAGGCCAGTGGAGCTCACTGTGGTCCACAGTCCTACAATAGGGCGCAAAGCTGAACTACAAATGTTTTGTGAGGAAACATAGCTCGAGGGTTGGAAGTGTGGATGATGAAGCAAAAACACAGCCCCAAGTAGGAAAATGCTGGCTGCAAAGGATGGTTGCTCCCACTTGCTTTGGAAGGTCATGACAGAAACAGCCCTGAACTGTGGAAAGCAAAACCTACAGAGTCGGAGATCTACAGGCTGGATGAAATTTCTCAGCATCCACTACTGACATATGCAACTGAGAGAAGCTCTAGGGGACACGCCAATCACAAGTTGGCCACTGTAGTTGAGCATCTGGAATGCAGACTTGAAGCGGGAGTGGGTGGTACCAGAAACATCCTGTGGGTTACAGTGAGTGGCTTGGAACAGGGGCACCAATAGGGTGACACTGTCAAAGGCCAGTAGATGCAAGATTTCACAGGAGTGTAGGAGGTCCAGGAACCATGGTGGGAGGTGCTATTGGTAGGACTTCAGGAATGCACAGGTGGAGAGCTGACTGCAAGAGATGGGATTCACAGAAGACCTCAAGCAGGGTCTGTGGGAATTGGTGATGAAACCCTGAAGTGCCCCTTGACCTTGGACCCACATGGAGTAGCACATGACAAGAAAATGGCCCAGTCATTTCTTTGGGAGCTGCACCTTCAGGTTATACACTTTCTTTTCTAATTAATTAATTTGCTTTACATTCTAGTCCTTCCTCTCCTCTGCATCTCATCCTCCCTTCACCTTCCCCTATTCCTCAGAAAAGAGGAGCACCCTCTACCCACCCCACCTCGCAGCTCATAAAGTCACACCAACCCACCAAGAAAAACTTTGATCCAAAACTTCCCCTTTATATAAGACATGCAGAGATAAAGATAGAGCAGAAATTGAGGAAATGTCCAACCACTGTCTGGTTAAATACTTATTTTTCTTTCTTTTTCCTTTTTTTCTTTTTCTTTTCTATTTTTATTTTATTAATTTATTCTTGTTACATCTCAATGGTTATCCTATCTCTTGTATCCTCCCATTCCTCCCTCCCTCCCATTTTCTCCTTACTCCCCTCCCCTATGACTGTGACTGAGGGGCACTTCCTCCCCCTTTATATGCTCATAGGGTATCAAGTCTCTTCTTGGTAGCCTGCTATCCTTCCTCTGAGTGCCACCAGGTCTCCTCCTCCACGGGTCATGGTCAAATATGAGGCACCAGAGTATGTGTGAAAGCCAGACCCCACTCTCCACTCAACTGTGGAGAATTTCCTGTCCATTGACTAGATCTGGGAAGGGATTTGAAGTTTACAGCCTATATTGTCCTTGGCTGATGCTATAGTTTGAGCGGGACCCCTGGGCCCAAGTCTGCCTATCATAATGTTCTTCTTGTAGGTTTCTAGGACCCTCTGGATCCTTCTACTTTGCTATTCTCCCATGCTTCTCTCATTTAGAGTCCCAATAGGATGTCCTCCCCTCTGTCCCAGTTTCTTGGTAAGTGAAGGCTTTCGTGGGACATGCCCCTTGGGCTAGTATGCAGATATAAGTGAGTATATACCATTTAAGTCTTTCTGCTTCTGGGTTAACTCACTCATTATGATAATTTCTAGCTCAATCCATTTATCCACAAATTTCGGGAATTCCTTGTTTTTAATAGCTGAGTAGTATTCCATAGTGTAAATGTACCACACTTTCTTTATCCATTCTTCTACTGAGGGACACTTAGGTTGTTTCCATGATCTGGCTATTATGAATAAGGCTGCTATGAACATGGTTGAGCAAATTTTCTTGTTGTGTGGTAGAGCATCTTCTGGGTATATTCCAAGGAGTGGAATAGCTGGGTCTTGAGGAAGCCCTATTCCCATTTTTCTGAGATAGCACCAGATAGATTTCCAAAGTGGTTGTACTAGTCTGTATTCCCACCAGCAATGAAGAAGTGTTCCTCTCTCTCCACATCCTCGCCAGCATTTGGTGTCACTTGTATTTTTGATCTTGGCCATTCTGATGGGTGTAAGATGGAATCTCAGAGTTGTTTTGATTTGCATTTCCCTGATGACTAAGGAGGTTGAGCATTTCTTTAAGTGTTTCTCAGCCATTTGATATTCCTCTGTTGAGAATTCTCTGTTTAGTTCCAAGCCCCATTTCTCAATTGGGTTATTTAGTTTGGTGGTGTTTAATTTCTTGAGTTCTTTATATATTTTGGATATTAGATCTTTGTCAGATGTAGGGTTGGTGAAGATCTTTTCCCATTCTGTAGGCTGTCGCTTTGTTCTCTTGACAGTGTCTCTTGCCTTACAGAAGCTTCTCAGACTCATGAGGTCTCATTTATTAATTGTTGACATTAAGGCCTGGGTTGTTGGTGCTCTGTTCAGGAAGTTGTCTCCTATGCCAATATGTTCCAGGCTCTTCCCCACTTTTTCTTCTAAGTGACTTAGTGTCTCTGGTTTTATGTCGAGGTCTTTGATCCACTTGGATTTGAGTTTTGTGCAAGGTGACAAATATGGGTCCAGTTGCATTTTTTAACACATAGACATCCAGTTAGACCAGCACCATTTGTTGAAGATGCTATCCTTTTTCCATTGAATGGATTTGGCTTCTTTGTCAAAAATCAAGTGCCCATATGTGTGTGGATTCATATCTGGGTCTTCGATTTGATTCCACTGATCAACCAGCCTGTTGCTGTGCCAGTACCATGCTGTTTTAATTACTGTTGTTTTATAGTACAGTTTGAGATCAGGTATGGAGATTCCTCCAGAGAATCTTTTATTGTACAAGATTGTTTTAGCTATTCTGGGTTTTTTGTTTTTCCATATGAAGTTCAGAATTGAACTTTCAATGTCTTTAAAATTTTGTGTAGGTATTTTGATAGGGATTGCATTGAATCTGGAGATTGCTTTTGGTAAGGTGGCCATTTTTACTATGTTAATTCTCCCGATCCATGAGCAGGGAAGATCATTCCATCTTCTCATGTCATCTTCAATCTCTTTCTTCAGAGTTTTGAAATTTTTTTCAAACAAGTCCTTCACTTGCTTGGTTAGAGTACTCCTAAATATTTTATATTGCTTGTAGCTAATGTGAAGGGTGTGGCTTTCCTAATTTCTTCCTCTGCAACCTTGTCATTTGTGTATAGGAAGGCTACAAACTTTTTTGAGTTAATTTTGTATCCAGCCAATTTGCTGAAGGTGTTTATCACCTGTAGGGGTTCTCTGGTGGAGTTTTGAGGGTCACTTATGTACACTATCATATCATCTGCAAATTGGGATAATTTGACTTCCTCCTTTCCCATTTGGATACCTCTGATCTCCTTTATTGTCTTATTGCTCTGGCTAGAACTTTGAATACTATATTGAAGAGATATGGAGAGAGTGGGCAGCCTAGCCTTGTTCCAGATTTAGAGGAATTTCCTGAGTATCTCACCATTTACTTTGATTTTGGCTATTGGCTCGCTGTATATAGCCTTTATTATGTTGAGGAAAGTGCCTTGTATCCCCAATCTCTCTAAAACTTTAAACATGAATAGGTGTTGGATTTTCTCAAATGCTTTCTCTGCATCCAAGGAGATGATCATGTGGTTTTTTTATTTTCAGTTTTTTTATATGGTGGATTACATTGATGGATTTCCGTATATTAAACCATCCCTGCATGCCTGGAATGAAGCCTACTTGGTCATGAGGAATGATATCTTTGTGTGTTCTTGTATTCGTTTTGCAAGTATTTTTATTTAGTATTTTTGCATCGATGTTCATAAGAGAAATGGTCTGAAATTCTCTTTTTTTGTTGAGTCTTTGTGAGGTTCAGGTATCAATGAGACTATGCCTCATAGAATGAATTTGGTAATGTTCCATCCATTTCTATCTTTTGGAGTAGCTTGAAGAGTATCGGTATTAGCTTGCCCTTGAAGATCTGGTAGAATTCTGCACTGAAACCATCTGGCCCTGGGCTTTTTTTGGTTGGGAGACTATCAATGATTGCTTCTATTTCTGTAGGGGAAATGGGACTATTTAGCTTGTTTATTTGTTCTTCACTCAACTTTGGCAAGTGAAATTGATCAAGAAAATCGTCCATTTCCCTTAGAATTTCAAATTTTGTGGCATATATGCCTTCGAAGTAGGATCTTACGATTCTTTGTATTTCTTCAGTGTCTGTTGTTATGTCTCCTTTTCATTTCTGTTTTGTTGATTTCTACTGTCTCTCTGCCTTTTAGTTAGTTTGGCTATCTTGTTGATTTTCTCAAATAACCAGCTCTTGGTTTTGTTGATTCTTTGGACTGTTTTCTTAGTTTCTAATTTGTTAATTTCAGCCCTGAGTTTGATTATTTTCAGACGTCTATTCCTTTTGGGTGTTTCTGCTTTTTTTTTTTCCCCTAGGGCTTCCAGTTGTGTCGTTAAGATGCTTATGTGCAATGTTTCCAATTTCTTTTTAAAGGCACTTAGTGCTATGAATTTTCTTCTTAGCACTGCTTTCAATGTATCCCACAAATTTGGGTACGTTGTTCCTTCATTTTAATTGAATTTCAGAAACTCCTTGATTTCTTTCCTTATTTCTTCCCTAACCTAGGTGTCATTTAGCAGAGAGTTGTTTAGTTTCCACGTATGTGTAGGCTTTTTGTTATTTCTGTTATTGTTGAATTGCAGCGTACGACCATGATGATCTGATAGGTATTATTTCTATCCTCTTTTATCTGTTGAGGCTTGCTTTGTGACCTATGATGTGATCAATTTTGGAGAAGGTTCCATGGGGTGCAGAGAAGAAGGTATATTCTTTCTTGTTTGAGTGAAAGGTTCTGTTAGATCCATTTGACCATTGATTAATTAATTAATCATTAATTAATTAATTAATTAATCATTAATTAATCATTGGTTAATGATGTTATTTCTCGGCTTAGTTTCTATTTCAATGACTTATCCTTCAGTGAGAGTGTGGTGTTGAAGTCTCCCACTATTATTATGTGGGGATCGATGTGTGGTTTAAGCCTTTTTAGCAGATCTTTTACAAATGTGGTTGCCCTTGTATTGGGAGCATAGATGTTCAGAATTGTGATGTCATCTTGGTTGACTTTACCTTTGATGAGTATGAAGTGTCCTTCCTCATCCCTTTTGATTAATTTTGGTTGAAAGTCTATTTTGTTAGATATTAAAATGGCTATGCCTGCTTGCTTCTTGTGACCATTTGCTTGGAATATTTTTTCCAACCTTTTACGCTGAGGTAATGTCTATTATGGGTGAGATGTGTTTCTTGAATGCAGAAGAATGTCGGATCTTGTTTATGCACCCATTCAGTTAGTTTGTGTCTTTTTATTGGAGAATTGAGACCATTGATGTTAAGAGATATTAATGACCAGTGACTGTTAAGAGTCTTAATTTTGATGTTGTTTCCAGTCGAGCGTTTGTGTAGTTGTGTTTTTGCCATGGTATAGTTATCTATTTCCTGTGTAGTTTTGGTTGTAGCTTGACCCTTTGGGATGGAGTTTTCCTTCTAGTACCTTCTGTAAAGCTGGATTTGCGGATAAGTACTGTTTGAATTTGTTTTTGTCATGAAATATTTTGTTTTCTCCATCAAAGTTTATTGATAGTTTTGTTGGGTAAAGTAGTCTGGCCTGGCATCTGTGGTCTCTTAGGATTTGCAGGATCTCTGTCCAGGCCCTTCTAGCTTTTATGGTCTCTGCTGAGAAGTCGGGTGTAATTCTGATAGGTTTGCCATTAAGTGTTATTTGGCCCTTTTCCATCGAAGCTTTTAATATTTTTTCTTTATTTTGTATGTTTTGTGTTTTGTTTTTTTTTTTTATGTTGAAATTTGTTTTTTTTTTATTAATTTATTCATATTACATCTCGATTGCTAGCCCTTCCCCTGTTTCCTCCTCCCATTCTTCCCTCCCTCCCATTTCGCCCCTTCTCCCCCTCCCCTATGTCTGTGACTGAGGGAGACCTCCTCCCCCTATATATGCTCTCAGAATATCAAGTCTCTTCTTGGTAACTAGCTATCCTTCCTCTGAGTGCCACCAGGTCTCCCATCCGGGGGACATGTCAGAAAAGGGGCACCAGAGTTCATGTGAGAGTCAGATCTCACTCTCCACTCACGGTGGAGAGTATCATGTTCGTCGGCTAGGTCTTGGTAGGGGTTCGAAGCTTACTGCCTATTATTCTCCTCGCTGGTGCCTTAGTTGAGGAGGACCCCAGGATCCAGATCTGCCTGTCATAAGGTTCTTCTTGTAAGGTTTCCAGGACCCTGTGGGTCCTACTATTTCCTCTTCTTCCATGCTACTCTTGCCTAAAGTCTCAATTGGATATCCTCTCCTCTGACCCACTTTCTTGGTAAGTAAAGATTTTCATGGTACATATCCCTTGGACTAGTGTTTTGGTATAAGTGAGTATATACCGTTTGTCTCTTTTTGCTTCTGGGTGAACTCACTCATTATGATAATTTCTAGATCAATCCATTTGTCCACAAATTTGGGAATTCCTCATTTTTAATAGCTGAGTAGTATTCCATCGTGTAAATATACCACAGTTTCTTAGTCCATTCTTCTATTGAGGGACACTTAGGCTGTTTCCATGTTCTGGCTATTATGTATAGAGCAGCTATGAACATGGTTGAGCATATGTCCCCTGTTATGTGGTAGGGGCATTTTCTGGGTATATTCCAAGGAGTTGGGATGGCTGGGTCTTGAGGAAGCCCTATTCCCATTTTTCTGAGAAAGCGCCAGATAGCTTTCCAAGTGGTTGTACTAGTTTGCATTCCCACCAGCAATGAAGGAGTGTTCCTCTCTCTCCACATCCTCGCCAATATGTGGTATCATTTGAGTTTTTGATCTTAGCCATTCTAATGGGTGTAAGATGGAATCTCAGTGTTGTTTTGATTTGCATTTCTCTGATGACTAACGAGGACAAGCATTTCTTTAAGTGTTTCTCGGCCATTTGATATCCCTCTGTTGAGAATTCTCTGTTAAGTTCCAAGCCCATTTCGCAATTGGGTTGTTTGGTTTTGTGGTGTTTAATTTCTTGAGTTCTTTATATATTTTGGATATTAAACCTTTGTCAGATGAAGGGTTGGTGAAGATCTTTCCCATTCTGTAGGCTGTCGCTTGTTCTCTTGACAGTGTCTCCTTCTTACAGAAGCTTCTCAGCCTCATGAGGTCCCATTTATTAATTGTCGACATTAAGGCCTGGGCTGTTGGTGTACTGTTCAGGAAGTTGTTTCCTGTGCCTATGTGTCCCAGGCTCTTCCCACTTTTTCCTCTAACTGAATTAATGTCTCTGGTTTTAAGTTGAGGTCTTTAATCCACTTGGACTTGAGTTTTGTGCATGGTGACAAATAAGGGTCTAATTGCATTTTTCTACATGTAGACATCCAGTTAGACCAGCACCAATTTGTTGAAGATGCTATCCTTTTTCCATTGAGTAGATTTGGCTTCTTTATCAAAAATCAAGTGAGCAATGTGTGTGGATTCATTTCTGGGTCTTCGATTCGATTCCATTGATCCCCCAGTCTATTGCTTTGCCAGTACCATGCTGTTTTAATTACTGTTGCTCTGTAGTACAGCTTGAGATCAGGTATGGAGATTCCTCAGAGGATCTTTTGTTGTATAGGAGTGTTTTTGCTATTCTGGGTTTTTATTTCTCCATATGAGTTTGAGAATTGATCTTTCAATATCTTCAAAGTATTTTGTAGGTATTTTGATAGGAATTGCATTGAATCTGTAAATTGCTTTTGGTAAGATGGCCATTTTTACTATGTTGATTCTCCCGATCCATGAACAAGGTAAATCCCTCCATCTTCTCAATGTCATCTTCAATCTCTTTCTTCAGAGGTTGAAGTTTTTTTCGAATAGTCCTTCACTTGCTTGTTAGAGTTACTCCTAGATATTTTATATTGTTTGTGGCTATCGTGAGGGATAGTTTTCCTAATTTCTTCCTCTGCCTGTTTGTCATTTGTATACAGGAAAGCTACTGACTTTTTTGAGTTTATTTTTGTATCCTGCCAATTTGCTGAAGGTGTTTATCAGCTGTAGGAGTCCTCTGGTGGAATTTTGCGGGTCACTTATATACACTATCACATCATCTGCAAATAAGGATAATTTGACTTCTTCCTTTCCCATTTGGATCCCCTTGATCTCCTTTTGCTGTCTTATTGCTCTGGCTAAAACTTCAAGAACTATATTGAAGAGATAAGGGGACAGGGGGCAGCCTTTTCTGGTTCCCGATTTTAGAGGAATTTCCTTGAGTATCTCTCCATTTAATTTAATGTTGGCTTTGGTTTGGCTGTATATGGCCTTTATTATTTTAGATAGTGCCTTGTATTCCTGACTCTCTCCAGAACTTTGAACATAAATGGGTTGTTGGATTTGTCAAATGCTTTTTTCTGCATCTAAAGAGATGATCATGTGGTTTTTCTCTTTCAGTTTGTTTATATGTGGATTACATTGATGGATTTCCATATGTTAAACATCCTGCATGCCTGGATGAAGCCTACCTGGTCATGGTGAATGATGTCTTTGATATGCTATTGTATTCGCTTTGCGAGAATTTTGTTGAGTATTTTTGCATCAATGTTTCATAAGAGAAATTGGTCTGAAATTCTCTTTTTTTTTTTTTGTTGGATCTTTGTGAGGTTTACGTATCAATGTGACTGTGGCCTCATAGAAGGAATTTGGTAATATTCCGACCATTTCTATCTTTTGGAATAGCTTGAATAATATCGGTATTAGCTCCTCTTTGAAGGTCTGGTAGAATTCTGCAGTGAAACCATTTGGACCTGGGCTTTTTTTTTGGTTGGGAGACTATCAATGGTTGCTTCTATTTCTATAGGTGAAATAGGGCTATTTAATTTGTTTATCTGGACTTGGTTCAATTTCGGCAAATGGAATCGGTCGAGAAATTTGTCCATTTCCGTTAAATTTTCAAATTTTGTGGCATAAATGCCTTTAAAGTAGGTTCTTACGATTCTTTGTATTTCTTTGGTGTCTGTTGTTATGTCTCCCTTTTCATTTCTGATTTTCTTAATTTGGATAGTGTTTCTCTGTCTTTTAGTTAGATTGGCTAACGGTTTGTCTATCTTGTTAATTTTCTCAAAGAACCAGCTCTTGGTTTTGTTGATTCTTTGGATTGTTCTCTTTGTTTCTAATTTATTGATTTCAGCCCTGAGTTTGATTATTTCTAGGCATCTACTCCTCTTGGGTGTTTCTGCTTCTTTTTTTCCTAGAGCTTCCAGATGTGTTGTTAGGTTGTTTATGTGGGATGATTCCTTTTTCTTTTTGAAGGCACTTAGTGCTATGAATTTTCCTCTTAGCACTGCTTTCAATGTGTCCCACAAACTTGGGTATTTGTTTCATCATTTTCATTGAATTTCAGGAAGTCTTTTATTTCTTCCCTTATTTCTTCTGTGACCCATGTGTCATTAAGTAGAAAGTTGTTTAGTTTCCACGTGTTAGTATGCTTTTTGTTATTTCTGTTGTTGTTGAAGTCCAGCCTTAGACCATGGTGATCTGATAAGATAACAAGGTATTATTTCAATCTTCTTGTATCTATTGAGGTTTGCTTCATGACCAACTATGTGATCAATTTTAGAGAACGTTCCATGGGGTGCTGAGAAAAAGGTATAATCCTTTGCATTTGGGTGGAAAGTTCTGTAGATATCTGTTAGATCCATTTGATTCATGACATTGGTTAATGAGGTTATTTCCTGGCTTATTTTTTGATTCAAAGACCTATCCTTGAGTGAAAGAGGGGTGTTGAAGTCTCCCACTATTAATGTGTGGGTATCAATGAGTGGGGCAAGCTTTGTTAATAACTCTTTTACAAATGTGGGAGCCCTTGTATTCGGAGCATAGATGTTCAAAATTGTGATGTCTTCTTGGTTGACTTTACCTTTGACGAGTACGAAGTGACCATCCTCATCTCGTTTGATTAATTTTGGTTGAAAGTCTATTTTATTAGATATTAGAATGGCTACCCCAGCTTGCTTCTTGTGACCATTTGCTTGGAATATTTTCCCCAACCTTTTACTCTGAGGCAATGTCTGTCCTTGTGGTTGAGGTGTGTTTCTTGAATGCAGAAGAATGTTGGGTCATGTTTATGCATCCATTCCCTTAGACTGTGTCTTTTTATTGGAGAGTTGAGACCATTGACATTGAGAGATATTAATGACCAGTGATTGGTAAGTCCCTTCATTTTTGGTATTTGTAACATTTGAGATTTTGTGAGGTTGTGATTTTGCAATGGTATATTTACCTATTTCCTATGTAGTTTTGGTTGTAGTTTGACCAGTTGGGGTGCAGTTTTCCTTCTAATAGCTTCTGTAAAGCCGGATTTGTGGCTAGGTACTGTTTGAATTTGTTTTTGTCATGAAATAACTTGTCTTCTCCGTCAATGGTTATTGATAATTTTGCTGGATATAGTCTTGCCTGGTACCTGTGTTCTCTTAGGGTTTGCAGCACCTCTGTCCAGGCCCTTCTGGCTTTCATGGTCTCTGCTGAGAAGTCAGGAGTAATTCTGATAGGTTTGCCTTCGTATGTTACTTGGCCTTTTTCTCTTGCCACTTTCAATATTTTTTCCTTGTTCTGTATATTTTGTGTTGTTATTATTATGTGGCGGGAAGATTTTCTTTTCAGGTCTATTCTATTTGGTGTTCTGTAGGCCTCTTGTATGCTCGTATGCATCTCTTTCTTCAAATTGGGAAAATTCTCCTCCATTATTTGATTAAAGATGTGTTCTGGGCTGTGGGGTCGGCTGTCCAGTTTCTCCTGTATCCCTATTATTCGCAAGTTTTGTCTTTTCATGTGGTCTTTCAGTTCTTGAATGGTTTGTGTTAGAAACTTTTCAGATTTAGCATTTCCCTGAATGGTTGTTTCCAGTTCTGCGATTGTATCTTCAAGTCCTGATATTCGTTCTTCCATTTCTTGCAATCTGTTAGATAAGGCCACCTCTGAGATGCTTGCTTTCCTCTTTGCAGACTCTTGATCACATTTTTCTTCTGTGTGTTCCTGCATCATAGCTTCCATTTTTATCTTCATGTCTTGGACTGTTTTAATGATTTCCATCATCTGGTTATTTATATTTTTCTGAAATTCTTCAAGTGCCTCTTTATATGACTCTTTAAACTCTTCAGCCATCTTGTTTGCCTCCTCCTGCATTTGTTTACAGATTTTATTTGTTCTTCCATTATCATCTTCTTTACTAAAGACTTGAGGTCATTTTCTTGCCTATCCATTGCTGTTAGGTTCTCTAGGTTGTTTTCATTGGGAATGTTGGAATCCGGAGATGCCAAATTGTTTTGGTTTTTGATAGGATTCTTACTCTGCCCTCTTGTCATTTTGATGGCTCTGGTGTTGGAAGGTATTTTGTAGTGACCTTCGCTGGTTGAGAGTGGTTAATTGATGACTGATTATAGGTTAGGTGCTCTTGCCTGTGGGGATCAGGGGGTATTTTTGTGGAACAGGTAGGTGATCTGGTTTCACTCCTGGTGATTTTCATCTGCCCCCTGGGCTCCAGGCTGAGCCAGCCAAAGTAGATATCTGTTTGGACTTTACTGCTGTAATTCAGATCAGCAGTCTTGGTACCTAGAATAAGGTCCGCACACAAACGTTCTGGCTGAGTAGGTTGATCTCAGCTGCCTGTCCTTCCTGTGGATTTGTAGTCAAGACCCCAGGTAGATCAGATCTTCTGGGGGTGTAGCTATCTTTTAGCTCTGCCTCTATACCCTGTAGCAGTGTCCAACCTCTCCCAGTACTATATGCCTAGAAGGACCAAGGTTGCTCTTGGTCAGCAATTAGGCACTGCAAGCAAGACCCTCTTTTCATCTCCCAATAAAGTGAGAGTGCCTGCCTTGCTCAGGCCAGGATCTCCACTGGACACTCTCATTAAGGGAGCAGGGAGCACTGTGCCAGGGCCTTGAGGCTGAGCAGTTAGTGAGACTGGCTCTGCAGAGCTCTGGTGGCTGCTCGTGGACCCAAATCTTTCCGCCGGGGTATATGGGCCCCCTCACACTCTGGGTCAGCAATTAGACACTGCAAACATGACCCATCCATGTCTCGTCTCCCGATAATGTGAGAGTGCCTGCCTTGCTCGGGCCAGGATCTCCAGCTGTGCTCTCTCGTTCGGGGAGCGGGGAGCGGGGAGCGGAGCGTAGGACCAGTGCCTTGCGGCTGGGTAGGGACAAAAGGGTTGCAGAGCTCTGGCGGAAGCCCGCAGACCCAGATCTTCCCGCAGGGCTAATAAGTTCAGCTATAGCTCTAGGCAAGACCCACATCTCCCGATGGATCTGTGGAAGCAGCTCAAGCTGATTTCTCACTGCCGCTGTTTGCAGGCTCAGTCCGCTGTGATTGGTGTTAAGTTTGGCCCCAGATGGCCAGCGAGCTGTAGTCCCACTATAACTGTCTCTGTTGGGTCCTGCTGCCTGTGTTTTCAGTCGGCCTAGGCGGGTGACCTCTGCAGTTTGGGGTGGTGCGGAAGGAGGAATCCTAGGGCAGATTCACCCTCTTCGCTGAGATTCCTCTGTCTGGGGACTCTGGAAAAACCCCTCCCCAAACAGCGAGTCTGTGCTTTATATACAGGCTGCAGTTTGCATGTGGATTCCGTCTCAGAGTTTGGGGAGAGCGTTTAGCACCTCCGGGATGTTGCTTGACCCAGGGGGGTGGGCCCCCTGTTTGGTCTGCAGCCTTTGGGGCCCCACTCACCTACAGTTCTCAAAGTCCAGCAATCTGTTGCTCCTCCTATGTCTCTGGTCTCCACGGAGTAGATCAGATACGTGGCTTAATGGTCGGCGCCATCTTGGAATCTTGTGTTTTGATTATTATGTGATGGGCAGTTTTCTTTTTCTGGTCAATTCTATTTGGTGTTCCGTAGGCCTCTTGCATGTTTATAGGCATCTCTTTCTTTAGATTGGGGAAATTTTCTTCTATGATTTTGTTGAGAATAGTTTCTGGGCCTTGGAGTCTGATATCTTCTCTTTCTTCAATGCCTATTATCCTCAGATTTCTTCTTTTCATGGTGTTCTTAATTTCTTGGATGTTTTGTGCCAGGAGTTTTCCAGATTTGGCATTTTTTTTAATGGTTGCTTCAAGATCTGTGATTGTATCTTCTAGACCTGAGATTTGTTCTTCCATCTCTTGGATTCTGTTAGAAAAGCTCACCTCTGTGTTGCTTGCCTTCTCCTCATGTTCTCATGTTCTCATTTTTCTTCTGTTTGTGTGTTTATCATTGAATCCATTTTCATCTTCAGACCTTGAACTGATTTTTTGATTTCTTTCATCTGATTTTTTGTATATTCCTGAGTTTCTTCCATCGCCACTTTTAGGTCTTCAGAGCTTGAACCATTTTATTTATTTCTTTCATCTGGTTGTTTGCATTTTCCTGAAAAATTTCCAGTTCCACTCTATGTGCTTCTTTTATGTCTCTCACCTGTTTGGCTGCGTCTTCCTGCATTTGATTACAAATTTTATTTGTTTCCTTCATTATCATTGTCATTACCAAGGATTTGAGGTCATTTTCTTGTGTTTCCATTGTGTTTGAGTTCTCTGGGGTTTTTTTTTGGGGGGGGGATAACTGTAAACTGGAGACGCCATGTTGTTTTGTTTTGTTTTGCATATGCTTTTACATTGTCCTTTAGACATCTTGCCGTCTCTGTTTTTGTTGGGTAGCCTCCAGAGTTGGATGGAGGGAATCTGATGATAGATTCACTTGTTTTCTCATGATTTCTGTAGGCTAGAAGCTCTGATGCTTCACTGGTGTGGATGGCAGGAGGCTATCCCTGTCGTTTTGGACTCTCACAGCCAGTGCTCTTCAACTCCCCTGTGCTGTGGGTTCGCCAATTGTTCTGGGTCTCTAAATGAGCGTTGGGTCAGGCCAAGGTATCCACAGCCTTCTGGGTCCCCTGCCAAGTCCAGCCAGGGACACGGGGCCCGAACCACGCGCTGAGCCCAGCTAGATTCTCAGGGCCTGAACCATCTGCTGAGCTCAGCTAAAAATTCTGGGCCCAAAATGCACACAGGGTCCAGCCAGAGTTTTTGGGTTGGGACTGTGCACCAAGCTCAGCTAGGGGCTTTTGGCCCAAAGTGCGTGCTGTGGTCAGTTATTGACTCAGGGCCCGAACCGTCCACCAAGCTCAGCCAGGAACTCTGGATTCAAACTGCACAATGTGTCCAACCAGTGTCTTAGAGTTGGGACTGTGCCAAAAGCTCAGCTAGAGTCTCTGGACCCAATCTGTCTGCCAAGCACAGTTAGGGACTCTGGCCCCAAACTGCACGCTGAGCTCCACCCGAGTCTCTGGGGCGGATTTGTGCACCAAGCTCAGCCAGGGACTCTGGATTCACACTGCGTGCTGAGATCAGCCTGGGACTCTGGGCCTAAACTGCGTGGATAGTCCAGCCAGAGTCTTGGGGCCGCTGAGCCTGTGTGCACAGCTCAGCTAGAGTCTCTGGGACCAAGCTGCCTGGCAAGTCCAGCTAGCGCCTCTGGGCTGAACCTGTGTGCTGACCTCAGCCTGCGTCAGTGCCCCAGAACTGCCTGCTGAGCTGAGCTAGTGTCTAAGGCAGAACTGCTTGCTGAGCTGAGCTAGCTCCTCCAGTGGAACTGAATGCTCCACTCCGCCTGCATCACAACAGGAGAACTGCGGCTGCACTGAGCTAGCACCCCTGGTGGAACTGAGCGCTCCTCTCAGCCTGTGTTACAGCAGGAGAACTGTGGCTGCGCTGAGCTAGTGCCTAGGGTGGAACTGAGTGCTCCGCCCAGCCTGAGTCACAGCAGGAGAACTGCAGCTATGCTGAGCTAGCTCCTAGGGTGGAACTGAATGCTCTGCCCAGCCTGAGTCACAGCAGGAGAACTGTGGCTGCGCTGAGCTAGTGCCTAGGGTGGAACTGAGTGCTCCGCCCAGCCTGCATCACAACAGGGGAGCTGTGGCTGCACTGAGTTAGTGCCTTGGGCAGAATTGCTTGCTGAGCTGAGCCAGCATCTCCACGGCACTGTGCACTGAGCTGTACCCAGGACTCTGGGGCTGAACTGTCCACTGAGTCCAGTTTGGGGTCTCAAGGCACCACGCGACCCAAATCCTGTCCAGAGTCCCCTCTCCCACAGCAACTCCCACTGGCCACCACACCAATCGCCTCCACCAGAAGGCTCTGAGCTGCAAACCTCAGCTGCCGCCACTGCTGACGCTGGTGCCACTGCTGCTGCTGCTGCCCTGCCACTGCTGCTCCAATCCGAGAAAATCCACGCTCCTCCCATGTGCAGGAGCATGCAGGTCCTTCGCACCCTGGTCCCTCCAAACCGTGGAGCACTCCTGCTGCTGTGGTGTGGGGACCTTGGTGTTCCTGGCTCAGAAATCTGTGCAATTCCCTAAATTGTTCACTGGAGCTTCCAAACATGGTCCACACTGCTTGCCGCCATCTTGGATCTCTCAGCTCTCACTTTTTACCCCAGCACCACAGAGCCAGGTGCAGGAGGCCAGCCTGGGCTACATGGTGAGATGCTATTTCAAGCAAACAGCAAGACTGATGTAGAGAAAGAAAATTCCATAGATATCCTTGACTCACTAAAATAAAAATGAGAGTGTATCCAGGGCTCATAATGTGTATAGAAATAAAATCCAAGGCCACTGTAGGTTTACAATTATATTTCTTGTTGATATGACAAAATACCAGACACAAGCAACTTGAGCTAAAAAGGGTTTGTTTGGCTCACAGTTTGAGGGCATACAGTCCTGCAGTCTGCAGTAGGGTGAGGCAGCTGGTCACTGTGCACCCACCATCTAGAAGGAGAGAGAGAGACAAATGCTGGGGCTCAGCTAACTGTCTCCTTCTTCTTTTAGGTCTGGGTTTCCAGCTCAACTGGTGCCACCCATATTCCGGATGGGTCTTCCCACCTCAGTTAAACCATTTCTTGACAGCCTCACATATATATATATATATATATATTATATATTATGTGTGTGTGTGTGTGTGTGTGTGTGTGTGTACACACACACACACACACACACACACACACACACACACACACACACACGAGAGATGTATTTCCATTGGGAGTCCAAACCTGATGATGTTGATTGACAGTGAACATGAGTTATTTCATGAGCAGGGGCAGGGCAAGCCCATCTCATCTGCCTGGATGTGGAGCTGGTCACTTGGGCAGGTGTGGGAGTCAGAACAGAGGGAGAGTGCCTGGGAGGCAGTTGCGTTCAGGAGCATCCCAGGGCCCCTACAGAACTGAACAGCTCCAAGGCAGCTTCTCTCTTTCCTGAGCCTCAGTTTCCCCATCCATAGGCAGCTGACCTGGGTCTGGTCCAATGGCGAAGCTTCTCTTCTGTTGTTTTATCATCAGGTCTATCTTATTTCTTACACAAAGGTAACCCTGAATCTTACCTTTATCTTTTAAAGAAGTTCCATTCAAGTGTAATTTGTTTAATGTATTAAAATTACACTCCAAAACCCAGTGCTTTCTTTCTTTTTTTGTTATTTAAAACTATGTTTCATTTTATATTAAAGAAACAAAGTCTAGATTAAGCATCTACAAGCATATATTCACAAACAAGCCCACATCACACACCAGAAATAAAGCCTGTGTCTCTGGAGAATGAACACACCTGGCTCATCTTCTTGATTCAGAGGTAAAGACTGAGATTACTGTAAGTCTTGAGTTTTAACTAAGTTTTCGTAGACAAACATGAAAAGTTTTGTCTTTACAGAAAACAATACAATAAAGGATGTCCAGAAAATGAAGGGGTGGGGTGATGGCTCCACAATTTTAACCAGGACTTCCTAACACAAATCAGCAGTGACCTTGACTTTCAAGATAGATGCACTTTTTCTCCCAAAGGGTACTTCAGTGTCATGCATATGTACAATGTGTAAAATATTACAGCAGTCACTCCAAAGTGAACCCCATTTTTGCCTCACATATCTTTTTCTCTTCTCAATAAAATTTGTAAATATTTTGCTAACACAGCTTTACTGTGTTAGCACAGCTTTTTTGCTAGCACAGCTTTACTGGCTTCAATCCTGTCTTTAACTCCTATTTATTTATTGTCACCTAGGACTTGAGTTTGCAGCAGCTTCACACAATGAGTTTAAGGTCCTAGAAGTTTATTTTAGGATCTGGGCTCAGGGGTCCTGCTCAAACTATGGCACCAGCCAAGGACAGTATGTGCAGTAAACTTCAAACCCCTACCGAGATCTATCCAATGAACACGACATCTCCACAGTTGAGTGGAGAGTGGGGTATGAATTTCACATGAACTCTGGTGCCCCAAATTTGACCACATCTCCTGGATGGGGAGGCCTGGTGGCACTCAGAGGAAGGATAGCAAGCTACCAAGAAGAGACTTGATACCCAGTGCTTTCTTAAGCTTTGAATTTGGCTTATAAACCTGACATTTCATACAACACACAACCTTAATAACTTCCTAGAAGGAGCCTGTACATGATTCTCAGCTGCCTCACTGGCTTATCTGATTTTATACAGACTTATACATTTTAATTGAATTTTACAAGATTAATCTATTCAAATTCTTGCCTTTGTGGTCTGCTCTGACAAGTCTGTGGGCATGAGCCTGTTTTCAGAAACCTGGCCACTTAAACATGCATACGATGAACTTGGGGGTGAGGTTACCTTTCTCCATGATGCATAAACACTTCTAGGTTTCCTGGTGAAATTGCCAGCTCATTCCTTCACTCAGTGTCACCTTTCCAGATGGATTGCCACATCATCACTGAAAGGCAAAATCCTCTCAGTCTTTGCCAGTGTCAAGATGCTGATGGCATAGGCTTGACAGTGCTAAAAACCTTCCTGCTGGGACTTGAATGTTGTTATGTCCACATTCAGGAAGAAAGACACCAGCATGGGGCTGTCCTTACTCTGGAGACCAAATGATGGGGGCCACGCCATGGCGAGCTTCTGGTCAGCACCTCCAAGGGCAGATACCATGCAGAGATGAACTGCCTGGCCTCTCTTTTCTAATTCCCTCTTGGGAAGCTTGCCCCTCCCAGAGGATGAACCCCATAGAATGGAGCATTATTCTTAGATGTGGAGAGGTTTAAAGAGAGGCCATCGCACAGGGGCATGGCTCAGGGTGTACACTACCTTCCGTGTAAGCATGAGGGCCTCAGCTCAGAGCCCTAGTGCCCACCTAAGAGTCTGGTGGCAGCTGTGGCTGTAACCCCCTGTGACACAGGGGTTACACATGGGGCTCACTGGGTAGCCAATATAACCAGCAAGATCCAGGCTCAGCAAGAACCTCCTCTCAATAGAGCAAGATGCCCAATGTCAACTTCTGGCCTTCATGCCCAACTGCACAGGCAAGTGTACCCAAATACACACACATACAGCACAGGGGGGAGAGAGAGAGAGAGAGAGAGAGAGAGAGAGAGAGAGAGAGAGAGAGAGAGAGAGAGAGAGAGAAGGAGAGAGACAGAGACAGAGAGAAACAGAGATAGAGAGGAGGGAGAGGGAAAGAGAGAGAAGAGCTCAAAGAGCTAAGAAGTGCTCTCCTCTAGGACTCAGGTACACCATTGCTAGGAATCTACCCAAAGGACTCCAAACCAACACACTACAGATATATCTGAACAACACAGAGATATCAACACACCACAGAGACATCAACATACCACAGAGACACCAACACACCACAGAGATACCAATACACCACAGAGAGACACTAACACACCACAGAGATAACAACATACCACAGAGACACCAACACACACAGAAATGCCAACACACCACAGAGACACCAACACACCACAGAGACACCAATACACCACAGAGAGACACCAACACACCACAGAGACACCAACATACCACAGAGAGACACCAACACACCACAAAGATAGCAACACAACCATGCTTAGCGCAGAGATGACTAAGTGGTGGGGTCAACCTAGGCACCTACACAGAGGGATGAATAAGGAAAATCTGGTGCACACACAGAGGAATTTTTTGAGCTGTAAGGCAGGAGGAAGTTGTGCCACTTTCAGGAAAATGATCGATGACTTAAACCCTTCTCAGAAAGACAAATGTGATTTCTCTCATTTGTGGATCATAGATTTACACAGCTATGTGAAATTACATAAGCACATATTAAGTAGAAATAAAATTGTTTGGAAGAACAAAGAGAGCTAACAGAATGGGGGGAGGAGAAGAAAGGGGAGGGAGCACCCAACATGCACCTGAATGAATTGTTAAAAACATAAAAGTTAACAATCATAGAAAACAAAAATATCTACCTGGTTCTATGGTCTGTTGTGGGGTCTTGGTGCCAATTTGGCCAACAGCCACAGCCACTTTGGATGTCCTAGTCTGCAGTTGACCCTGATCCAGTTGAGCGGGGGCACTAGGCTCATGCAGGAGGCTGTAAATGTCCCATGCAGCATTTTAACTATAGAATCACTACTCTCTTTGGAAGGAATGTTCCACACCTTTAATCCCAACACTCAGGAGGCTGAAGCAGGAGATTTGCCAGAATTTGGGGATCATCCTGGTATACATAATGAGTTTGTGGTCAGCCTGGGCTACAGAGTAAGATCATGTCTCGAGACAAAGACAGAACAAGTCCCAATGTTGCTGGTCAGTTCATGTAATTCTCTATCTAGCCTCTGACCTCACACCAACTGCTTATGTCCTGGTAAATTCCTACGTAATTTATTTCAGATCACACTACTTCACCTTTTTGTGATTTTGATCTTGAGTGGAGCAGGCTGAGATGATCCCACTGAGGGCTGCTGGGAGAGTGCTGAGGGCTGCCAGGAGCTGCTGGTTCTGGCTGCCAGGGGAGATTGGGGAGCCCCCGCTCACTTTGCCTGCGAAGATCTTGCTTCCTGGAAAGTAGTTACAACAGCTCCAAGAGCTGCATCAGGGGAACAGATTGCCCCTCTCCTGTTCAGGGAGTTGGAGCTGACTTGTGATAAACAACATTTAATTAACATATACAGATGATCTTGACAATCAGCTATGGAATCGTAACCCTGGTCAAGGTGATGAGCACCCCGTCTGTCACCTCCCCAAGTTCCCCTCAATGTACTGACATCCAACCTCTCTGTGTTTTAGGTGACTTCTGTCTTGCCACTGCTCTCTCACTCACCCACCCTCCCTCCCTCTCTGTCAGTCTCTGTCTGTCCGTCTCCTCCCCCTCTCTCTGTGCCTGTGGAATTCAGAGGACAAGTTTAAGAGTCTTCAAGAACCATCTAAGTTAATCTTTGAAAGACATGGTCTTTCACTAGCCTTTCACTGACCTGAGCTCACCAACTGAGGTCCAGGGATCCAGCTGTGTTGGCCTTGCCCACATTAGGTTTACAAGCAGGTCCCATCATGCCCAGTTTCTTTACATAGACCAAGGACTGAACTTAGGGCCTCCTGCCTGACTGCCACTTCATGGACTGTGCTTTCCCTCTAGCCTAGCATACTTATTTCAAGAGTCGTGGTAGGGTAGAGAAGCCACAGTCCACTTCCCTTTCCACTCACTAACACCAGTGGCATACTCTATATTCCACCAAGCACAGGATGAAATTGTTTGGAGGGAAAATTGCATATTATGGAAGATCTGTATACTTTTGCTTTCTTTTCAAGTTATTCCATGAACTATGTGCCATAACAACTGTTTACATAGTAACTGCACTATGCTGGGTGTTGTAGGGCACCCAGAGATGGTTTAAAGCACCCAGAAGGAGGTGCAAACACCAGATTACTTTAAAGAATATACTTGGGCACCCAAATATTTTGGTGGCTGCATGTTGTCATATGTAGTTCATTATTTCTGGGGCTATTTTCAGATTACTGCATAAGGACCACAAGTATTTTCTCTGAGTCATTTTTAAAAATTATTATCTCTGTTGTTTCCATGTGTAAATGCCAGCTGGCGTGGCTGTGTATGCCTTTAGTATCAGCACTTGGGAAACTGAGGCAGGAAGAGCTCTATGAATTCCAGGCTAGCCTAGTCTATGTAGCAATTTCTAGGCAACCAGGGCTACATAATGAGGCCTTGTCTCAAATATGGAAGAAATGAACTGATACAGTGCTCTCAGGCGTGCCAAAGGATTGACTTTGGTGGCTTCTGTCTGTCAGTATTTTCCCAATGAAGATGGGACTTCAGGAAACTGATTCAACAGTTGTTGTTGTTGTTCTAGATGTTTCCCACTTTTATTTAATGCTTAGGTCTGAGGTCTATTTCAGGTTGATTTTGCATATGGTGTGAAGTAGGGGTCAACATCTTTTCTTGCTAATACATAGCTGGTTTCCCAGCATCCCCTGCCAATAAACAGCATATTCTCTACATTCCCCAGCACCTCAGTCTAGCCTCTGTCTCATTATCTGAGTGTATATTATTGAGTCTTCATTCTGTTCCATTGTTCCATTGTTGACCATCCTTTAGGCACAGAGCCATCTTCCAGCCAACACACTTTGGGAGCTGCACCTGTCACTTCTACAGCCACAGATTGGCTCTGAGAGCAGCAGAGGGAGCACAGACACAGCCTGTGGCCCAGCTGATCTCAGAGATGATAGAGTTTTGGTGGCCACCTATGACCCACAGTAGTGGATGCAGTGAAGCTGTGTTTGGGCTTCAGACCCACATGTGAGCCACAGGAGAGTGAAAATGCATTCCTTCATGCTTTGATTTGCTAGAACTGTCTACCCCTCATTCCCAAGAAGCTTTAATAGATGTGGAATGGGTAACAATTGCAAATATGTTTCTGTTTCTCTTGAGATGACTATGTGGCTTTCTGTTTTCTCACAGAAAGATGAAGAATGGCATTGATTTCCACATGGTAAACACAGCTCCCATCCCCAGGCTAACCCTCAACTGCTTGTGATTTATTCTTTTTATACATTATATTGGTGGGTTCAATTTTCTGAAATCTTGCTTAGAATTGTTGCATCCGTGTTATTAATGATATTAATCTATATATTTCTATATTTGTCTGTCTATCTATCTATGTATCTACCTACCTACCTATGGAGAAAGATGAGAGAGAGAGAGAGAGAGAGAGAGAGAGAGAGAGAGAGAGAGAGAGAGAGAGAGAGAGAGAGATCAATAAATAAAGTATAAAGTGCAGGATTACTGAAGAACATCACTGAAAGAATGGATTTACCTCTGAATTAATATGCATGTGCAGCTCCTACACACACACACACTAAATATATAAGTAAATGAAAATAAAATAGCAGAAATCAGATACACTTATGCATAACCAATGTGAAATTTGTCACTAGGAAAACTGCATCAAACAATGGTTATATGAGGGGCTGGGGAGAGAGCGTCAAGGTTAAGAGGTTGGTCTGGGCAACCCCAAGGAGCAGCGTTTGAGCTCCAGCAGCCACATAGCAAGCCACAAATGCATGTAACTCCACCCCCAGGGAGCCAGTGCTGCCTTCTGTCCTTCCTCAGCATGTACCTGCACACACATGTGCACACACACACACACGTGTTAATAATTTATAATTTACATTATAACATCGGCGACTCCCACCCCTTGCCATGCCAATGGCTGCTGCCTTTGCTGCCCAGAGATCCCATGGAGCTGCTGTCTTTGGGGGTTTTTGGTGTGTTCTCCTTGTGGACAGCATGGGGATTCACTCTGCTCTGAGGGTCTTTAGCTCCTGGCCATGCCTCCTGCAGCTGCACTGGGGCCTCCACACAGTGACGGGCACCCTGTGAATGTGAGATCGTGACTGAGGTCCTTCCATGACGTTAATGTATGTTCATTGTTTCCAGATTTCCCACAGCCTTCTGGTAGCTTCTACCAGTAATCAAACCCTTAACTTGGCCTTTCTCATTTAGGAGTTTGAATGAGCCGTAGCCTGTATTAGCACCTCATTTGCATTTCTCCAAGAATAGAATTTTTATAAATAAATTGAAAGCTTTTTACTTTTATTTTTTACAAATATGGGGGTGTTTTTAGAAGTCTAAATTATTTGCAGCTTTTAACAAATACATCCGATTTAATCCTGTGAGCTTTTTGCTCAAATTCATGCCTTCTTTGTTTTGTTCAATGCTGCTGTTAGAACTCAGCACCTGTGCATACCAATCAAGTGTTCTACTACCAAGCTACACCTCCAGCCCAAATATCCATGGTTTTACTGACTAGCTTGGATATTTTGTTGTTATTATTAGATTATGTTGTAGGGCTTCATATTCAGGCCCTCAGTCCCAGATGATTTCCATGAGGCCACGCTGGCACCAGGGACCAATGATAAGACCACCAACTCTCCTTAAAGCACACCAAGAAGCACCAAAATGCACCTTATCTCTTGGATCTACATATGGACCCACCACTCTGGCTGCTTTCAAAGAGGCCACCTTAGAATTAGAAACCCCAAGTATGTTCCCACCCTCTTCCAGCCAACTCCCCTTGAAACACACCCAACAGCCTGCCCCATGCCCTGGGCTCTATACTCTGGCCCACAACTCCAGCTGCTTTGCTGGAGTCCACACTTCCACCAGTGAACCCAGGTAAGACCACACCCTCTGCCTGCCAACTCCCCTTAAAGCACACCCAACACCCCTACTCTGCCCACCATGTCCTGGGCTCTGTATTCCATCCTACTATGTCAGCTGCTTTCCCTTGAGGCCACCCTAGCCCTAGGGACCCCATGTAGGAACTTGTCTTCTTCCCATCAACTCCACTTTTTCATTGCTGCTGTTTGCTTTGTTTGAGATAAAGGTTCATGTACCGCAGGCTGGCTCTAAATCTGAGATGGCCTTGAACTGCCGGCTGGTCTCCCTGCCTCAATCTCCTGAATGCTCAGAAAACAGGCGTACTCTACCACACCCAGTTTATGAATACTGGGAATCAAATTGAGCACTTGCATGCTAGGTGAGCACTTTACAAGTCCTGTTTTGTTTGGTTTTGATAGGATGTTGTGGGCAGGGTAATAGGCCCTCTGCTGAAGATTTCTTGCCTGATACCTAGGACTGTAAACACTTTCCAGGGAGCAACTTGGCTGTGACTCCCTGGGACCTGTGAGGACCCTGGCTTTTCTAAGTAGACTATCTCTAATCTCAGTCAGAAATAGAGACCCAATCCAAGTGATGGACAGATTGATCTCTGTTGCTGTTTTTGAAGCTGGACAAAAGAATCACAGCTGGGGAAGCCAGGGTGCCCAGGAATCTGGAGAGGTGGGAGCCAAGCTCTCTGTCAGGTGTCAGGAGGAAAGCACATCAGTGTGTTGATTTTCTACAAGTCTTATTATCTTGGGAACTGGGGGCAATGGGTCCTGTCATTTTAAGCCACTAAATGTGTGCCTGTCAGGTGAAGCAGAGGGCTAGGGCTAAACCTGAGTGTATAGAATAATTATATCCTTTTGGCCCCCTTAGTTTCCTTCCTTTGTGCCTGATGGGTAGATGGTCCATTTTGGATACCCAACCTTCTCTTCCTCCCACTCAGACCCTCTGAGTCCTAGGGAGACATTAGTCCTAGTCTGTGAGAAGTATCTCTTCTTGTCCCCTGGGCACCACACCCCACTCAGTCTGTCATTTAGATTGTGATTCTGAAGATGGCATGTGCCCTGAGGGAGGCAGGCCCCTCTGCACCTCTCCTCAGGCATTACTGGCACACTGCTCACCAACTCTGTGGGAAGTGCCCACCACATCTGCTATTCCCAGGAACCGCTGGTTCATAGAAATGCTTACATGAAAACAGAAGGGCTGGTGCATGCTCCCAACCTCTTATGATTGTGTCCTGGCACCAAGAAGACCCTTTAATGGCTGTGTAAATTGCTGTGAGCTAAAAGAGGACAGGGAACGTGGGATGGGGAGAGGTCACTTGTGGTAGTGACAGAGCTGGGGGATCAGGTACTGGACTTTTCCTTGTGTTTATAGGTGGGATTTCCAGACCTTCCTGACTGTCATGTTCATAGACACCTATGCTGGATGACCCAGATGTGGAAAGATATTCAAAGTAACACAGAAAAACCACAGACACTTGTCTGTCAGAGAACAAGCACCTTTTGGAGATGCATTTTATTCCTTTTTTGGTGAGACTGTAGGTATGTGATGAAAGCCAGCTTGGAGGTCACGGGCTGTACAGACCGTGGGCAAGGGCAGAGCCAGGGTGGGGTGGGCACACTCCCTCCTTGACTGGCAATGAGGATGGAAGGTTCTTATTGCTGGCATGCTGGAGGTTTTGGGGGTTCCTCCCTTAGTGGGGAGCTAGATGAGGCGCACCTTCATCTCAGAAACCTTGTAGCTATAGTTGTACCCTCTCCATGACTTCCAGTTGATACCATTTGCATAGCTCTTATGGGGACCCCCAAGGTAGAGACCATTCAGATTGGAAGAGTGACATTCTGAGTACCACCAGGCTCCATGGTAACGCAGGGCACAGCTGGAAGAACTAAGGTCATTGTCTTGGTCTTTGGTGGAGAAGAATTGGTTGTTTTGGGAAGTCAGGGAGTCACCTGTTCAGAAAGAGCATGTGTCATATAGATGCTAGATGCTCACTAAACAGCCACATTTCCTGCCTGTGACTTTCCTATCCTCAGCTGGAGAATCTATAAGTAGAAGTTCAGGTGAAGGACCCAACTTCTCAAGCCTTGGCATAAAGTATGCATCAGATAGGACCCCTCCTCCTGGTCCAGCAAGTCCCTGTGGCTATTGTCATCTGTCCCCCTAACCACAGGAACTGTTCCCTCAGGACCCTCTGAACGGCACTGCTGGGACCCACTGTCTGTCTCCTGTAGCCTGCCTTTCTCTCAGACCTTCTCTTACTCTCTCTCAGTAGGCACCAAAATGGCCTCCTGCCTACAGGATTCATTCTGTTCCACCTCCATGCTGGGCATGCAGCTCACAAGGAGCTTCTGATGGCTTCAGTTTCTCCACCTGCAGAATGTGGTCAGTGCTCCCCACTTTGTCCTTTTCCTAAAAAGTCCCAATGGAGATGCTGTAAAGTGGGTACATACATTTCAGAGCTGTCACCATCAGAGTTCCTGAGGAAGTGGCCTGCCTCGCTTAGCTGTGAGTCCAGCAGTTAAATAGGTGTGGTCATGCCCCCATGGTTTCCTAGGCACACCGGTAATCTCTGCAAGCCATTGTCTCCATGTACATACTCCATGTACATACACTATAGGGTGAATCTCCCAAATCACAGGTCCTTGTGGGAAACAAGGGCTGCTGTGGTTTGCTGGTAAAGTATCCCCTAACTGTGTTGTGTGTTGAAGGCTCAGTCTAGTGCAAACAGTGCTTGGGGGTCAGGTGGTTGGATTAAGAGAGCTGAGACCTCAACAGTGAGTTAGTGGCTAGATTCCTAGGAGGCCATAGGGAGATGGTGACACCAGAAGACAAGTTAGAGGCGGGGTCATTAAGACATGCCTTTGGAGGGTGTACCCCTCAGCCCCTTTCTTTGCTTCCTCTAGCCCTAAAACAGGCTTCGTTCCATCACAAGCTTCTATCATGACCTCACCTTGGGTCTGCAGTAAAGGGGCCCGGAGACTAAGGACTGAGACCATGAACCAAAATTAATCCTTCTTCCTTTTGAGCTTACATCCTTAAGTTTCCTGTCATAGAGATGGAAGTCTGGCTAACTCTGTGTCCCAAAGGTGCTCCTTTGGGGAAGCAGGGCTTTAGCAGCCATGGATATGTGACTCTTTCCTTCTGACTTCATCAGGGATGCTAGTCAGTCGTCCTCAATCACTATACCATGGAGCTGGGCAGTGGGGCAGCCCAGGAGTGCTAACAAATCACATCTCATTGTCCTCATGTGGCATAAAGATGCATATATTAGCATTTTGCAGATGGTTACCTGGGGATCAGAGCCATGGAGCCAGCTCAAGGCCAGCAGGGGGAGATGAGAAGTAGGCTCTTCTACCCCCAGACTGGTTCAGAACACCCCCACCTCACAACCCCTCCTGAAAGCTGCTTACCAGCACCACCTCCAATGAAGTTCCCCAGGATAAGCTTGTATTTATCCTCCTCTCCCTGGATCTTGAAGGAGCTGTACTTGGCAAAGTTCTGCTTGCCATCGAAGTCTGCAAGATCCACCCGCAGCTCACTGGTTCCTGCAGGGAGTGGAGTGGGATGTGAAGGCTCAGACTTTGAGGTGAGCTGGTACCAAGCAGGAGATGGAAGCCAGAACATAACTGAATGCTATCTGAACTGGGCAGCCCTAGGGAATTAATTCACCTGGGTAGGTGCCAACATCTTTGAGCCACAGGAGTACCTTGGGAGTGCCCTGTATTTCTAAGCACCTTTCATGTGTTCTACAGGCAGTACCTCAAAACCCACTGGCAACATTCACTTGGCATGACCCAGCATGCTTTAGTCTGTGAATTCTCCCAGAAGGCTGTGCTTTCTAGTGCACCAGCTACTTTGCTGTGCAAGTTGTTGTTGTTTTAATTGAATGTACAGGAGCAACATAATAAGGTGCCCTGGCAGTGGGTAAGAGACAAAGGACTATGTAGTTTCCATTTGATAATCAGGCCATGAGTTAGTATTTTGTACCATGGTGGGACTAGAAGGGCCTTGGGGGTCCTGCTGTCTGTGGCTAGTAGAGGCAAGGGGGACCTCTGTAGGAGTCAGAGGCAGGTGTTCTGGGGGAATTAATAGCTAGAGCTGACAAGAGATGTCCCCAAGACTAGCAGGCAGACCTCTTCTGTTGGGTCCTAGGATGTCAAATCCCACAGCTAGATAGGTCCCTTATCCTTACCCTCTGGAAGGCCATACCTCATGTCCCGGGGGACCACCACTGTGCACTGTGTGTGCTCTAATCACCTGGGACTCTTCTGCCCACAGCCCAGGTCTCAGGGTCCTAAGGTTATCCCATCAGGCCAGCACTGCCTACCCTGGGCAGTTAGAGCATGAATGTTGTCATTCCCCAGCCAGAACTCCCCCAGCTGACTGCCAAAGCCCTGCTTGTACGAGGTCCAGTCCCGAAAGAAGTCCACAGAGCCGTCGAGCCTCCTCTGGAAGACCTGGGACAGTGAGGTGTACACAGAAGTCAGCATGGGGAACTGAGCCTCAAAACAGAGCAGGAATCCATGATCTGCAGAGCAACGGGAACTTAGTGGCAGAAGCAGCCATGGCAGACCCCATACAATGGAGGAAGTAGCCACATGTCCCAAGCCACATGGCAGGAACAGTGGTGTGCTGGCCCATTCAACATGTGCTGTCCCATACAGGACACCTATCAGCATTTTTCATTCTGTATCTTTAGAGAAAGGAGTGCTCCCTCTGAAGTACTGAGGGACAGAGAATCCCACACAGCTCAATTTCTGTTGAGCATGGGACTTGGTTTCTGAGAGTTCAGTGCCTGAGGGCTAACCCAACACTCACAGTCCAGCCCCCACCGTCGGTGTCCATGTCACACAGCACAGTAAGGGGTCTGCAGTCTGGCAGGTAGATGGTGTACCAACCAGTAAGAAAGTGGCCCCGGGTGAACAACTCCTTGCAGGTCCGAGGTCCTAAGGACAGAAGCAGAGAATGAAGGTGGTACTGGAGTGTAGGTCTGCTCAGAGAAGATTGGCATAAAGCCCACAGTCACATAGCAGAGGCAGAGAAGTGGAGGCAGGTGACAGAGAATATCTGTATGGGGACAGGGTAAGTGATGTGGTCACCTGTAGCACATGACTGAGATGGCCCGGTGTCTCCTGTGTGGGGAGAGAAGAGACACTGGTTATAAGTTGTGAGGTCAGCAGCTTCAACCCATTGGCTCCTGTAACCCCACAAACATGTGAACTGGAAGATTCCAGTACTCTCCTAGACCCTCCTCTTGGGGTACATGGTCCAGCTGCCTGGCTTTTCCTCCACAGCTGTGGTAAGTGCTATTCCTGACAACACCCTTGTTAAGGCCTTGTGTGCCAATGAGAGTGGATAGCCCCGCCTAACTCTCAGCACACCTTGGCTATGCTCTGCCAGACTGTCTGTCTACCAAGAAGGCTTTGTGGCCAAGGAGGTTTCATTGGCATTCAGAACTCAGGGCTATCCCCCTTGATCAAAAGAAAGTGTGAGATTGTGTCTTAAAGTTTCATAGTTTTATTAAAAAAAAAAATAAGCATTGATTACAAAAGAATTCAAATCAGTTTTGCTAATCACCCAAATAGGCCAATGGCAGGTTTGAAAATCTTGCCCCCTGCCATCTGCTGTACCTACTGCCCAGACAATAGGACCCCAGGCTGAGGCCCTTCTCCCTAGGCATGTCTGGGCATGCACAGTGATGTGCACACCCACAAGACACAACATGGGGACTCACCTTTCTCTCCTTTTACTCCTTTCTCTCCTCGGTCTCCTGGGGGAAGAGAACAAGATGCTTGTGCCTAGAGCATCTGGTCAATTGAAGGCTAGCTATCCAAGGCAGCCACTGCTCATGGTCAGCTTGAATGGGGGTGGGGAGGCCATGGGTAGTGCAGCCCCTCCACACTTCTCTCTCCAATTCCCGTGTCTTCATGGACAGATGGATGTGCCCACTTAGCATCCCAGGGTGTCTGAGAGGCTGTTACCTTTGGGTCCAGTTGGTCCTGCCTTCCCAGGTGGTCCAGGGAGGCCTCTCTCTCCTGCCAATCCAAATATACTTTCTAAGAAATGCATCCACTATCATCCCCTGGAAAAGTCTCTGCCTAGGTGGCAAACTCTTGACCCTGTTGTGCTGGCTTTAATGACCTCTGGGACTGCAGCCAGTCTAGCTGTGGAGAATGCAGGGGGTGTGGTATAGCCTAACTTGTGGCTGGGGGAGACACAGTGGGTGGGGTATAGCCTAACCTGTGGCTGAGGAGGGCACAGTGGGTGGGGTATAGCCTAACCTGTGGCCGGGGAGGGCACAGTGGGTGGGTATAGTATAACCAGTGGCTGGAGAAGACGCAGGGGGTGGGGTATAGCATAACCTGTGGCTGGGTGCTGGCACCTCAGGAAGGCACTCTCTAAGCTCTCATATGTGCCTTTGTCCAAGCTATGTGGACCAGGCCTGGGCCATTGCAGCTTTACAGTGAGAGACAGGGACAGGGGGCATGTCTTCAGAGATGCGGTCCTATCAGGTCTCTGCAAGGAGAGGGCAGTTCTCTCAGAGAGTGTCCATGGAGAACACTGTGCTAGCTAGCTTTTATGTCACCATGACACAGGCTAGAGTGATTTGGAAAGAGATAAGGACCGAGGAAATATCCCCACCAGCTGGCCTGTGGGAAAGGTTGTGAACATTTTCATGTTTGGTGGTTGATATCGGTGGGCCCAGGGCACTGTGGGTGGTGCCACCCCTGGGTTAGTGATCCCGAGAGTGAAGAAGACAGGCTGAGCAAGCTTTAAGGAGCAAGCCAGTAAGCAGAATGTCTTCATGGTCTCTGAATTACCTGCTGCCTCCAGGTTCCTGCCCTGACTTCCCTGAATGACAAACTACAAGCTGTGAGATGAAATAAACCCTTTTCCTCCCCAAGTTGCTTTTGGTCATGGTGTTCCATTACAGCAATAGAAACCCTAAGACGGCCCCTGGCTCAATGGAAGCTGTGAGGTGTTCACAAGGTCCTCCTTTCAGGTTCTGATTGCAGGAACCACACTGGGCCCCAGCACAGTACTACTGGTGTCTGCAAGTGCTTGAGAGCTCCAGGTTCCCATTGTCAGGTGTGCCCAAGGACAGAGTGGACCTGTCCATCCTCTACAGATGCCAATGAGGATGAGGAGAAGCAACTTCACTGAAGGGCGGCTGCTGCAGGCCCACTGACCCTACAGTGCCCTGGGGCATACTAGTTCCCACTTTGGGTCAAATCAGCAAAGGAAGAATTCAATACCCTGACTGCATTGATGTCTGTCTCATCCTGGCCATGGGATAATCTCTTCCCTGATGTCCCTCTGCATCAGTCTAGAGGCAGAAATCTCTTCCTCTACTGGGACCAAAGAGATGAGCTGGGAAGTGGGACTTAACCTGGGCCCATCCAAATTGGCTCCAAACCTGGCATCTTCTAGGAGCATCATTGAAGTGTCCAGGTTTGTTCTGTCTCCACCAGATCACCACAGGCTCTACCTGGAGTATCTTCAAGCAAGGGGCTCACAAAGGCAGCTGTCCTGCTGAACCTCAGAGCACATCTGTCTAAGGCTGATTCAGGAAACATAGGTACCACCACTGTCTTTCGCCTGGGGAGAACAAATGTGCTTGAGGTCCCCACCACTGTGAAGGTTGTGGTTCAGAGCTCCAGTGATCATACTCAGAAGCAGACCCCAGATGGAGGCTGCCCCACTTTCCCTGGAGTGCCAGTTTAGAAAGGTACTGGTCTCTTTGAGCCTCTGTTCTTTGAACATCTGAGGCAGGTGGAGAAGAAAGCGACATCACAACTTACAGGTGAAGATGTAAAAGTGCCTGCTGCCTAAGTGCCTTCTAGGACCATGTGGAGCAAACATTGGTAAGGGACCAAGAGGCATGGCTGCAAAACATGCCTGTAGCATCTAAGATGGCCCAGAGAAACCCTGCTGGACCAGTTTTAGACTAGTTGGACCTAGTTTTTGTCACTGACCATTCCATCAAGGTACCCAGTGTAAGACCCAAAATGAGAGGGCCTGAGGCAGGCATCCAAGTTCAGAAGACCAGACTCAGGATCATTCCACCACTGCTGTCCCTTCTATGGACCCCTTCCACAGCACACACCTGTATCTCCCTTGGCACCTGCTTCTCCCTTGGGACCCGTAGCTCCAGGCAAGCCAGGGCAGCCTCGAAGGATGGTAAACTTGTCTGAGCCTGCCAGATCCAGGACCTTCACTTCTGCAGAATAACACAAGTATAGTTACTATTGCCATTTGGGCCACCTGCCCCTAGGGCAGCTACCATGTCAGCCATGGACAGAAGGCTGCAGCCCGAGTTATCAGCCTCCTCTGGAAAGATGGGGTAGAAGTGAAGTCTTCCTTTGATGGAGACTAGGTGGGCAGGTGGGAGGGGAATGCAGGCTCGAACCCTGCCTGATGTGGGAAGCCTGCTGAAGAATGAGTCTTCCAGTTAACAGAGCTGTGGCCCTGTGACAGATCTTCTAAGCCCCCTGAGTCTCTGCCTCTTCAGCTCCAAGTGGTTGTGGGAACTAGAGAGATGGTTCAGTAGTTAAGACACTTGCAGAGGAGCCAGGTTTGGTTCCCAGCATCCACATGGTACCTCACAACTGTCGGTAACTCCACCAGAGGATCTGATGCCTTCCTCTGGCCTCTGCAGGCACCAGGTGTGAAAATGGTGCACAGAAATACACACAGGCAGAAGAGCCATACTCATTTAAAAATTTTCTTAAGGAACAGGGCTGTGGCAAGAACTCAATTTGAGAATGAAAACTAAAGTCTTGACATCATTCTGGAACTTACAGAAAGCTTTTTAAGTGGGTACTGTTTCTGAAAAAATCAAATCTTGCTAGGAAATTGAGTCAGTGTAACATTTTTTTCCCAATCTTTAAGGCTGACCATGGGATGACTGAGCTAGAAGAGGTCTCCTAGGAGAGAGGAGGTGCCTTCCCCAAAGCACAGCTGGAAACAAACAGAAGTTGCCACATTTTAAGCACTATTGTTAGTTAACTGCCTTGCAAAGTGCATACCCTTACAGAAGCACTCTTGGTATAAGAATAGAGCCTGGCCCATCTCAGTGACCAGAGGTCTGTCTGGTGTGTTTCTTCTTGCCAGGCTCTTTTTTTAAATTTGAGATTATAATTACATTTCCCCTTCCCTTTCCTCCCTGAAAACCCTCACATAAGTACCTTCCCTCCCTGCTCTGCTTCAAATTCATGGCATCTTTTTTCACATATAATGTCACGGCTGCCTGGCATTGGCCAACCGATTGGTGGGAAGGGCCACCTCTCCTGCCCCTAGCTTTCCTCAGTTGCCTGTAGTTCTTTGCATAGAGCTGAGGCCTCAGACGCTTTTCCTTGTCCAGTTTTCCTGCTGGGCTCTTTCCCCTGGGTGTGGGCTGTGCCTTGCTGTTTGAGCCCCTTCTCTAACCATGTCACCATTGGCATGGCTGTCCTGTGCCTAGGAGCAATATCCCCAGGGTGGGCAGAGCTGACCAGGGGTCTTCTCTAATTCCAATACTTGCCCATATGTACCATGAGACTCTGGGGTACACTTTTACCAAAGTTACCAAGGGGTGTGGCAGCCACCAGTTTAGAAGATCCTAGTATTTTTCTCCAAAGTCCCTAAGAGGGTAGAAAACAACAGTGTCAGGGTCAGCAGTCACAGGTCCATGGAATTGCCACCTCATCTGGTCCTGGTCATTCAGAGTCTGTCCTCAGAGGGTGACACTAAGCTGACAAGAGCTTCTCAGAAGGTGGGTGCAGGGATACTAAGCGGTCAGTGAATGGTTAGCTCCCTGCTCTCAGGGACTTAGAGCCAGCCTCACCTGGGCAGGTTTCAGCAGCATTTACAGCCAGGTCTTTGATGTAGAGGGTCAAGATGAAGAGTGCAGTGGGTCCCAGGGCCATGGTAACTGCTCAGCTTCCTGCCCTCTCTACAGCTTTGCAGAGGTACCGTGTTTATATAGAGCAGGAACCCCAGCTCCCCACCCCAAGCTCCAATGTCCTAATCTCTAGAGACAGTCATTTCCTGGAGGTCTCTGGTTGTACAAGAGACTGAAATTGTCCCAAGGGTGTGTCTGTTCTTCCAGTGAGGCCTTTTGAGGTTCACTTCCCCTGCAGAAGCATCTGAGCCCAGTCCAAGGTCACCTCTATTTACAAAGGACATGCCTTGTTGATGGCTTAAGTCAAGCATGGACTCACAGTCCCTTTCCAGTTCCCATGAGGCTTTAAAGCATCCTGGGTAGGATCCCAGGATGGTCAGGAATGAGCTGGTCATTGAGAATTTGATGTCACTTGTGTGTACATTTACAGGACAGATCTCTTGTCTTTACCAGCCACCAAGCTCAAAGAACTTACCTGGCATTTACAGGTAAGTAAATGCAATGTCAGGGGCAGCTTCTCACACTTACAGGTGAAGACACTTCTTGTGCCAATCCTTAACCCCCATTCCCCACCTTCTAGCCAAATTCTGTCTTTTGAGTCCTGTATTCTGCATCCTAAGCCTAAGTTGTTGTTGGTTGCTCATCTGAAAGTTGTGGCCATCTGATGTCGTCACTGGGAACCAGGGTGTCAGGAGGGGCTGTTAAGGGACAGCTAATTTTCTGGGCCATAGTGCAGCATAGATCTATTTGAGCCAGGAGAGAAGACACAGATACAGTTAGATAAGAAACCTAGCAAACGTCTTGTGGAAGAGTCAGGGGAAGGAATGAGGGAGCTGGAGAGATCAAGGGCACCACAAGAAGATCTACAGAGTAAACTAACCTGAGCCCATGGGGTTCACAGAAACTGAACCACCAACCAAAGAGCATGCATGGGCTGGACCTAGGCCCCACTATACAAATGCAGAAGATGTGCATCCCAGTCCTCATGTGGGTTTCTTAATAATTGGAGCAGCGCTGTCTTTAACTCTGTTGTCTACCTTTGGATTCCTTTCCCCTACCTGGGCTGCCTTGTATGGCCTCAGTGGGAGAGGATGCACCTGCTCCTGCTACAACTTGATGTGCCATGGTGGGTTGGTACCCATGGGAGGCCCCTCCTCCTGAGGTTAAGGGGGTGAGGGAATGGGGGAGGGATATGAGGGTGTGACTGGGAGGAGAGGAGGGAAGTGGGACTTTGATCAATCCATAAAGTGAATAAAAATAAAGAAAGAAAAAAGAAAAGAAACCTAACAAAATATGTGATGCCTACAGGAGCACAGCTCAAGACTGCACTGTTGAGAAAGCATAAAGCAGGCCTTTTCTGAGTCCCCCAGAGCTGCTGAACCAGTAAGCACAAGGCTGCAGCTCAGGCAGGCAAGCTTGTCTGTAGCTACTAGTTGGTTCAGGATTGATATTTACCTGGGGTTTAGTCAAGACAGAGAGAGGGAATAAGTTTCTGAAGCTCATGTGCCAGTTCCTCTGCCAGCACTGCTCCTTCTGCAGAGTCACCAATGCATCCACGTAGCAAGAGAATGCTGCTGAAGTGTGGCTTATGGCAATGATAGTGCAGCTGCCATGGTTTGGACATGGGAATTTAATTCATGATGTGATAGGAAGTTAGGAGAAATTTAATTCTTCTGTAGTGTTTGGAGGTAGGGCCTCTGGCAACCAGTTGGAACTGGGTAAGTGTATTGGTTACTTTTCTATTGCTGTGATAAAACATCACAACCCAGACAACTAATAGAAGAAAGAGTTTATTTGAGGCTTACGGTTCCAGAGGATTAGAGCCCATAAAGATGTGTGAGGGCCAACACTATAGATGGCACCAGAGATGGCACCGGTGATGGCACTGGTGATGGCACCAGAGATGGTACCAGTGATGGCACTAGAGATGGCACCAACCAGTGATAGCACTGGAGATGGTACCAGTAATGGCATCAGAGATGGTACTATAGATGGCACCAGATATGGCACCAGAGATGGCACTGGGGATAGCACCAGAGATGGCACCAGTGATGGCACCAGAGATGGCACTAGAGATGGCACTAGAGATGGCACCAGAGATGGCAGGAGGCTCCTGCCTCAAAGCCCACTCTCAGTGGCCTTCCTCCAGCAATCTTAATCCCATCCAAATTACTCCACCAACTGGGGAACAGGTGTTCAAATGCCTGGGACTATTGGGGGGCATCTCTTCAAATCACACAGTGAAGGTGTCAGGGAGTAAACTCCACAGTCAGTCCTGGGAAGGACATGTGCATAGCCACATACCCACATGTTTGCCCATGCATGTATACATATACCTTCATGTATGTACACACCCAAGCATGAACATTTGTACATGGTACATATATACACACACAAACATGGACACAGCACATACATATATGCATATTCATTTATGTATGTATATACATATTCACGAATGTGTACTTGTACACACACATATACATAGACACACATAAGCAATCATACCTTTCACTAGGGACCCATGTCACCACTGCCAGCAAGACAGCCATCACTAGATGCAGACCCTGGAATTTGCATGCCCAGAGCCATGAGCCAAAGTGATCCTCGGTAACATAAAAGAGACAAGTACAGCCAGCTTCTATTACATCCAAATACTTTAAATTTGTCTGCGTGAGAACCACTAGCCTCTGGCAACAGCAATTTGGATATTCAGGACTTTCTATTTGACTGGGGACAAACAGCAAATGGTCACAGACATGCATGAAGGCACAGCCCCAACTGTGAAGCTCTGGGAGCATAAATCTCGAAGAAAGAAAATAAGGCTCCTGGCTTCTTTTTGTTATGAGAATTTGCCAAACTCAAAAGCTGCTAGGCAGCTATGCCATGCTAAAGGTCAAATGTCAGTGCCAAGAGCGGGGAAAGAGTTTGGATTTGGGATTTAGAAGTGGGGTGAGCTAGCTCTTGGCATGCCAGTAGATTGCCTCTGAGAATGTGTGTGCCAGGAAAAAAGCTCAGTTCTAGAAACGTCTTCAGGTCTTCTCAGGTTGCCTATGCCCACAGACTGTCAGCCGAAGCCTTTTTGGAGGGAGACAACAGCATCCTGGGCTGCACAAGATTTCTATAAAGTGTGTGTGTGTGGTTGTGTGTGTGTATCTGTATCTGTGTTTGTGTCTCTGTCTGTCTGTCTGTCTGTCTGTCTCTCTCTCTTTCTCTCTCTCTCTGTGTAGATGGAGAGATGGGGAGATGGAGAGGGAGAGAGGAGACAGCGGCTGTCAGGAGTTAGCTTTCTCTTCCCACCTAGTTTCTGAGGAAGGCCCTCTCTTGACACTTGTGTACTGTGTGCTTCAGGAGAGCTGTCATGAGATCTTCTGGCCAGTTCTCTGGCCTTCCCCTCCCATGTCTCCAGAGAAGACCTGAGATCCTGGATGCAGGCCACTCACTGCTTCAGGTGGTCATGGAGGTCAAATCCAAATAGTCAGGTTGTGTAGCAAGTACTTTTGCCTGCTGAGTTATCTGCCTGGCTGTCTATAAAAGGTGTGTGTGTGTGCATGTGTGTGTGTGTGTGTGTGTGTGTGTGTGTGCGCGCGCGCACACGCACATGCGCACGCGGGCATGTGCACACACATGTGCACTTAAATAAACATTAGAGCAGGATGGGAGAGAACCAGGATCAAAAGGAGGAAAAGCAACAGGTCCAAGAAACAGCAAAGAGAACACAAGACAGGAAACACAGAGGCCACAGGAGTCAAAGGTGCACCCTAACAGTGAAAGCCTGAAAACAACCCCTGAGATGCAAGTGCAGAGTCCTCACAGAAGACTTGGAGGTCTGTGCTCATGGAAGACTGTTCTGTGCTCATGGATCAGGGTGGCCATGCTGCTTGTCCGAAGTGAGCCACGTATTATAGGTAGGTATAGAGAGATATATAGATATAGATATGGATATGGATATTCTCCCCTGCAGGTCACTGCACAAGATGGATTTTAAATGCACAGAAAAGCCATGATACTTTTAAGCAGGCCCAAGAGACACCGATCTGTCCTTCAGTCAGCAAAGCACCCCACAGAGCAGTAGTAATTCAGACAGTGTGCTGCTGGCTCAGGGTTATGCAGTCAGACAGTAGGACCAGCAACATGTCCAGAAACAAAGTGGAGTATGCCCTGCCCTTTGATCTGTGCCTGTGGTGGATCTATAGAGAAATAATGAATGGCAAACCTATCAAAATTACACCAGACTTCTCAGCAGAGACTATAAAAGCCAGAAGGGCCTGGACAGAGGTCCTGCACCCTTAAGAGAACACAGATGCCAGGCCAGACTACTATACCCAGCAAAACCATCAATAAACTTTGATGGAGAAAACAAAATATTCCATGACAAAAACGAATTCAAATAGTACCTATCCACAAATCCGGTTTTACAGAAGTTACTAGAAGGAAAACTCCACCCCAAAGGGACAAGTTACAATCAAACTACACAGGAAATAGATAACGACACTATCACAAAAACACAACCACACAAACTCTCTACTGTAACCAGCATCAAAAATTAAGAGGCTTAATAGTCACTGGCCATTAATATCTCTCGACATCAATGGTCTCAATTCTCCAATAAAAAGACACAGACTAACTGAACGGATGCATAAACAAGAGCCAACATTCTTCTGCATTCAAGAAACACATCTCACCCACAAGGACAGGCATGACTTCAGGGTAAAAGGCTGGGAAAATATTCCAAGCAAATGATGACAAGAAGCAAGCTGGTGTAGCCATTTTAATATCTAATAAAATATACTTTCAATCAAAATTAATCAAAAGGGATGAGGAAGGACACTTCATACACAACAAAGGTAAAATCAAACAAGATGACATCACAATTCTGAAAATCTATGCTCCCAATACCAGAGCACCCACATTTGTAAAAGAACTATTAACAAAGCTTAAACCACACATCTATCCCTACACATTAATAGTGGGAGACCTCAACACCCCACTTTCACTGAAGGATACGTCATTGAAACAGAAACTAAACTGAAAAATAACATCATTAACCAGCAATGAATCAAGTGGATCTAACAGATATTTACAGAATTTTTCACCCAAACACAAAGGATTATACCTTTTCTCAGCACCCCATGGAACCTTTTCCAAAATTGATCACATAGTAGGCCACAAAGCAAGCCTCAACAGATACAAGATGATTGAAATACCACCTTGTATCCCATCAGATCACCGTGGTATAAGGCTGGGCTTCAACAAAAACAGAAATAACAAGAAGCCTACACACACATGGAAACTAAACAACTCTCTACTTAATGACACCTGGGTCAGAGAAGAAATAAAGAAAAAATTTGAGGACTTCCTGAAATTCAATGAAAATTAAGGAACAACATATCCAAATTTGTGGGACACATTGAAAGCTGTGCTAAGAAGAAAATTCGTAGCACTAGAGCTTTTCTAAAGAAATTGGAAACATCCCACATAAGCAACTTAACAACACATCTGGAACCCCTAGAAAAGAAAGAAGCAGAAACACACAAGAGGAGTAGACATCTGGAAATAATCAAACTCAGGGCTGAAATCAATAAATTAGAAACAAAGAGAAGAATTCAAAGAATCAACAAAACCAGGAACTGGTTCTTTGAGAAAATCAACAAGATGGACAAACCATTAGCCAAATTAACTAAAAGCCAGAGAAACACTATCCAAATCAACAAAATCATAAATGAAAAGGGAGACATAATAACTGACACTGAAGAAATACAAAGAATCATAAGACCCTACATTATGCCACAAAATTTGAAAATCTAAGGGAAATGGACAATTTTCTTGATTGATTCCACTTTCCAAAATTGAATCAAGATCAGATAAACAAATGTAATATTCCTATTTCTCCTACAGAAATATAAGCAATCTTTAATAGTATCCCAACCATCAAAAGCCCAGGGCCAGAAGGTTTTAGTGCAATTCTACCAGACCTTCAAAGAAGAGCTAATACCGATATTCTTCAAGTTACTCCAAAAGATAGAAATAAATGGAACATTACCAAATTCATTCTATGAGACCACAGTCATGCTGATACCTAAAACCCACAAAGACCCAACAAAAAAGAAGAGAATTTCAGACCAATTTCTCTTATGCACATTGATGCAAAAATAATAAATAAAATACTCATAAACCGAATACAAAAACATATCAAAGATATCATTCACCATGACCAGGTAGACTTCATTCTAGCATGAAGGGATGGTTTAATATATGGAAATCCATCAATGTAATCCATCATATAAACAAACTGAAAGAAAAAAACCACATGATCATCTCCTTAGATGCAGAAAAACCATTTGACAAAATCTAACACCCATTCATGTTTAAAGTTTTTGGAGAGATCAGGGATACAAGGCACATACCTAAACATAATAAAGACTATATACAGCAAGCCAATAGCCAACATCAAATTAAATGGAGAGATACTCAAGGAAATTCCTCTAAAATCAGGGATCAGGCAAGAATGCCCACTTTCTCCATATCTCTTCAATATAGTTCTTGAAGTTCTAGCAAGCAGAATAAGACATCAAAAGGAGATCAAGGGGATCTGAATGGGAAAGGAGGAAGTCAAATTATCCCTATTTGCAAACATTATGATTGTGTACATAAATGACCCCCAAAATTCCACCAGAGAACTCTTACAGCTGATACACACCTTCTGCAAAGTGGCTGGATACAAAATTAACTAAAAAATGTCAGTAGCCTTCCTATATACAAATGACAATCATGCAGAGGAAGAAATTAGAAAAAGTACACCCTTCACGATAGATACAAGCAATATAAACCAAGCACGTAAAGGACTTGTTTGAAAAAACTCAAAATCTCTGAAGAAAGAGATTGAACAGGACATCAGAAGATGGAAGATCTCCCTTGTTCATGGATCAAGAGAATTAATATAGTAAAAATGGCCATCTTACCAAAAGAAATTTACAGATTTAGTGCAATCCCTATTAAAATATGTACACAATTTTGAAAGGCATTGAAAGATCAACTCTTAACTTTATATGGAAAAACAAAAAACCCAGAATAGCTAAAACAATCCCATACAATAAAAGACCCTCCAGAGGAATCTCCATACCTGATCTCAAGCTGTACCATAGAGCAACAGTAATTAAAACAACATGGTACTGGCACAGCAGTAGGCTGGTGGATCAATGGAATCGAATCAAAGACCCAGAAATGAATCCACACATATGGTCACTTTATTTTTGACAAAGAAGCCAAATCTATTCAATGGAAAAAGGATAGCGTCTTCCGCAAATGGTGCGTGTCTAAATGGATGTCTACATGTAGAAAAATGCAATTAGACCCATATTTGTCACCATACACCAAACTCAAGTCCAAGTGGATTAAATACCTCAACATAAAACCAGAGACTTTAAATCGGTTAGAAGAAAAAGTGGAGGAAGAGCCTAGCCTAGAACACATTGGCACAGGAGACAATTCCTGAACAGAACACCAACAGCTCAATCCTTAAGGCCAACAATTAATAAATGGAACCTCATGTGGCTGAGAAGCTTCTGTAAGGCAGAAGACATTGTCAACAGAACAAAGTGACAGCCTACAGACTGGGAAAAGATCTTCACCAACCCTATATCTGAGAAAGTTGTAATATCCAAAATATATAAAGAACTCAAGAAATTATACACCTTCCAAGCCAAATAACCCAATTGAGAATTGAGGCTCAAAACTAAACAGAGAATTCTTAACAGTGGAATATCAAATGGCTGAGGAACACTTAAAGAAATGTTCAACATCTTTAGTCAGCAGAGAAATACAAATCAAAATTACTCTGAGATTCTATCTTACACCCATCAGAATGACTAAGATAAAAAACTCAAGTGACACCACATGTTGGAGAGGATGTGGAGAAAGAGGAACACTCCGTCACTGCTGGTGGGAATGCTGTACTAATGTATAGTCACTTTGGAAATCTATCTGGTGCTATCTCAGAAAAATGGGAATAGGGCTCTCTCAAGACCCAGCTATTCCACTCCTTGGAATATATCCAGAAGAAGCTTTGGCACACAATAGGAACATATGTTCTACAACGTTCATAATGGCCTTATTCATAATAGCCAGAACATGGAAACAGCGTAAGTGTCCCTCAGTAGAAGAATGGATAAAGAAATTGTGGTACATGTACACTATGGAATACTACTCAGCTATTAAAAACAAGGAATTCCTGAAATTTGTGGACAAATGGATTGAACTAAAAATGATCATAATGAGTGAGTTAACCCAGAAGCAGAAAGAGTCAAATGGTTTATGCTCACTTATATCTGGACACCAGCCCAAGGGGCATGTCCCATGAAAGTCTTCACTTATCAGGAAAGTGAGATGAAGGAGAAGACATCCTGTTGGGTCTTTAGGTGAGAGAAGTATGGGAGAATGGGGCAATATAAGGATCCAGAAGGTCCTAAAAACCTACAAGAAGAACATTATGACAGGCGGATCTGGGCCCAGGGGTCCTGCTCAACCTATGACACCAGCCAAGGAATATACATGCAGTAATCATTGAACCTCAACTCAGATCTAGCTAATGGTCAGGACATTCTCCACAGTTGAGCAGAGAGTGGGGACTGACTTTCACACAAACCCTGGTGCCCCATATTTGACCATGTCCCCTGGATGGTGAGGCCTGGTGGCACTCAGAGGAATGATAGCAGGCTACCATGAAGAGACTTCATACCCTATGAGCACGTACAAGGGGAGGAGGCCATCCTCAGTCACAGTCATAGGGGAGGGGAGTAGGGAGAAAGCAGGAGGGAGGAAGGAATGGGAAGTTACAAGGGATGGGATAACTATTGAGATGTAAAATGAATATATTAATAAAAAATTAAAAAAATTCAAGTGACACCAGATGCTGGTGAGTATGTGGAGAAAGAGGAACACTCCTTCATTGCTGGTGGGAATGCAAACTTGTACAACCACTTTGGAAATCTATCTGGCACTTTCTCAGAAAACTGAGAATAGGGATTCCTCAAGACCCAGCTATTCCACTCCTTGGAATATACCCAGAAAATGCTCCACCACACAACAAGGACATATGCTCAACCATGTTCATAGCAGCCTTATTCATAATAGCAAGAACCTGGAAACAGCCTAAATGTCCCTCAGTAGAAGAATGGATAAACTGTGGTACATTTACACTATGGAATACTACTCAGCTATAAAATATAAGGAAATCCCAAAATTCATGGACAAATGGATGGAACTATAAATGATCATATTGAGTGAGTTAACCCAGGAGCAGAAAGACTCATATGGTATATCCTCACTTATAATTGGGCACTAGCCCAAAAGTCATGTCCCATGAAAGCCTTCACTTACCAGGAGATTGGGATAGATGTGAGGACATCCTACTGGGATTCTAGTTAAGAGTAATGTAGGAGAATGGGGAAATAGAAGGATCCAGAGGTTCTTAGAAACCTACAAGAAGAACATCATGCTGGGTGGATCACGGCCCAGGGGGGTCTGCTCAAACTATTGCACTAACCAAGGACAAAAAGTAGTAAACATTGAACCCCTACTCTGATCTAGCCAATGGACAGGACATTCTCCACAGTTACGTGGAAAGCAGTGACTTACTCTGACATGAACTCTGATGCCCCATATTTGACAACCTCCCCTTGGTGGGAGGCCTGGTGGCACTCAAAGAAAGAATAAGCAGGCTACCAAGATGAGACTTGATAGCCTATGACCACAAAGTGGGAGAGGAGGTCACCTTCAGTCATAGATCTAGGGGAGGGGAATAATGAGTAAGTGGGAGGGAGGAAAGAATGAGGATACAAGTGATAGGATAACAATTTAGTTGTAATCTGAATAAATTAATTAAATAAAAATTAAAAAAAGAAAATTTTAAATTTAAAAAAGAAATCCTGTATCTTGAATACCAAGTGTGTCTATACCTGTGGGGGCCCTTCTCCTCAGCCTTAGGACACTCACCCCACCCTTTTTGCCTTCCTCCTCCATCTCTGGGCTTCCAAGTAGCCAACTTCCCTAGTCTCCTGTCCCTCCACAGGCCCCTGTATTCTGGAGCCTGCCTCTAGGGATGCACCATTAAAAACTTTGAGATCATTCTGTTCCACTGGATCTGGATCAGGACCCTTCAGCTCAGACATCCTCAAGCCTGGCTTCCCCCACCCCAAGATGCTTCCTGGAGTCCTAGGGAGAGCCCCAAGCTGCTCTGCTCCCCACCCTCTTCTCTTTTTCCTCTGCATGCAAACACAACAGTCAGAAGTCCATGAAGTAGGAACATGATAAACAGCTGTTGTCCCTCAGGTAAAGACTGGAAAGGAGTGGAGATGTGCAAATATGGAGGTTGTCAAATATGAGGCACACATTTGTCTGCTCACAGCTGTAAGATCATAAGGGCCCTAAGATGGCTGCTGTTGTGTGTACCTCAGCTGGTGTGAGAAGGGTCAGAGCACAAGCTGTTACATTTGGATGACATCAGTTCTACAGAGGAGTGAGGTTCTGGCTTATACCATACTGTGAATGGGCTTCCAGGAGAGAGCCACACAACACTGTGTGAGCCGTTCTGCATCCAGTCGCCTAGAACAGGCAGATTTAGAGAAGGTACACTGTGGCTGTCAGAGCCCAGGTAACATAGGGAGGCAGGAGAATGATGGGTTAAGGGTCTGGAGATGTCCTTCAGGTGATGAACAATTACAAAATTATTATGATATTGTATAATGTGGTGATGTCACGTGACTCCAAAAGACACAAAACCCTACTGAACTGAACATTTCAAATGGGTGAATTCTGTCTTAATACAGCTGTTAAAGAGTAGAGAGACTGTGAAGAAGTGGATGGAGGGCCTCCTGAAGGCCTGGGGACCAAAGTCAGGGCTCTGTAGACACTGCAGACATGCATGTTCATGTACGTGTGTGGTGTATGTATGCACCAGTAGTCATGGACAATATAGCAGCCAGAGGTCCGATTCAGCTGTCATTCCTCAGTTCATCTTGGTTTTTTATTTCTTGTTTGTTTGTTTGTTTGTTTTTGTTTCTTTGTTTTGAGAAAGGGTCTGACTCACTATGTACTCTGGAAGGCCTGGTGCTTGGTATGTAGAATAGGCAGGTTTCAAATTCAGAGAGCCGCCTGTTTCTGCCTCCTGGCTGCTGGAATTAAAGATGTACACCAGCGTCCCTGCCTTTATTTGTTTGTTTTTTAAAATTAGATATGTGTGTGTGTGTGTGTGTGTGTGTGTGTGTGTGTGTGTGTGAATGCGCATGAGTTCATGTGTGCTTTCACACACTATATTGTTGGGGACTGGATCAGTGGTTTAAGAGCCCTGTCTGCTCTTCCAAAGGTCCTGAGTTCAATTCCCAGCAACCACATGTGGCTCATAACCACCTATTCTGAGATCTGGTGACCTCTTCTGGCCTGGCGTGCAAGCTCACATGCAGACAGAACATTGTATAAATAATAAACAAATCTTAAAAAAAAACCCACCATATTGTTCCTACCAGTTCAGAAGATAACTTGTAGACATTGGCAGATTTTATCCTTCTACCATGTGGGCCCAGGATTGAATCAGGTTGTCAGATCTCATGACAAATGCCTTTACCTACTGAGCCACCTTGCTGGCCACCACATTGTATTTTTGAAACAGACTCTTTCACTGAGCCGGGAGCTTTTCCAGTAAGTTCTATTGACTGCCTAGTGAGCCACGGGCTCTGTCTGTCCTCATGCCCATTGTGTTGGGATTATAGGCATGTGGCACTGTGGGGGGCCACCCTTAGTGGCTCTTGGATTAAAACATAGGCAATTCCACCTTGCCTATAGGCTCCATTTTCTACACCTCTGCTTGGCACGTAGCAAGCTGAGGGTCAGCCCGAGGCCACACCACCCAGTCCCTGGAAGCTGCTTGCTTACTTTATCTCTGCAGCTGCATTCCTCAGAACTATCCTCCCTATCCTTGAAGTTTTTTCTCCTGAGATATATAGCAGAACAACCTCATTAGGTCCTAGGAACCTGCTTACTTATCACCTCTGCATACTTTCTTATCTTGAAGTTTTTACTACCTGGCTAGAGGGCAGAATAGCTGCCATTAGGTTTTCATAGCAACCCTGCTCTTGCCCCTCTGAAATTCTATAAAAGCCCTGTGAAATTTTTCAACAAATGGGGCTTTATTAGGATCCAGACTTGCTCTCATTTCTTCGTGTCTCCTGTCTTTCACTCCTGCACCCCCTCCTAGGTTCCGTTTGAAGACCCCACGGGCTGTGGCACAGCACAACACCCAGCTCTTTTCTTTTTTTCCTTATGTGGGTGCTGGGTCTTGAACTCAGGTACACATGCTTGCAAGCATGCACTTTATTGGCTAAGCTCTCTTCCAAGTTCCAATACTGAAGACTTGAAGAGAGTGCTGCCTTTTGTCCAGGGAGGAGAGTTTACCTTTTGCTTTCTTTCCCATCTCCTTCCTCCTTCCCTTCTCTTCTCTCTTTCCCCTCTTTCCCCCACCTTCTCCCCTCCCTTTCTCTTGTCTTTTTTTCCACCTTCTTTTGTCAGGAGCCCATGCTGTCATAACCCTGCCTTGGAAAGCCACTTTCCAGCATTGTAGTATTGGGAAGGGCTCAGCAGCTCTGGGTTGGGGACAGAGAATATAAGGGAATGTACCAGGCAGTGCCAGCCTCAGAGAAGCAAAACTACCAGTGGGACTTGCCAAGGTCAGCCCAGGTCATGAGACAGATGCACCTGGGGCTCGGCGGGAAGCATTTCTCACCCACGGCCTGTTTTAATTTCCCAGAGATAATAATGGGAATTGGGTACATGCCAGGCACCCAAAGACAGATGACCAGTGCTTGCAGCATAATAGTCTGTGTCACAGAACATTGGAATTTATATCTCCTGAGGCAGGAATCTTTTCACACCATGATTCCTGCATTCCCTAGAATGCTGGAAGTCGGCTCTGGGCTGCTCGGTGGAGACACAAAGACAGAGCACTGTGGAGGAACTTTGCTCCCCACATCCTATTTTTAATATCTAATTGAGTCTATAAGCCCTAGGACAGTACAGAACAAATGAATCTTATGATAATCTCTTCTGGCTCTGCCTGGGATGAATGTCATGTTTACCTTCTAAAGTGTCGGTTTGACAAATCTGACAAGTGAGCCTGCCACTTTCCTGGGGTTTTGTTCCTCTTTGTGATAGTTCTTGCTTAGTTCTCCCTGTTTTTAAAGCTTGTGAACAAACCAGAAAAATCCAGGAGTATATCCCCACCCGAGTAAACTTAGTCATTCTTAAAACACCAATCCATCCACAGCCTCTTGTTCCCAGGGCCCAGAACACAATCTGCTTTGCTCTTGATTTAAGCATGCTGACAGACCTCTGCCCACATGCCTGCAGCATGGCAGGAGTGGAGCATGCCTTTCATATATAATGCATGAGCCAAGCAGCAGTGGATTCAGGGACAGAGAGCTTGGAGCTGTGTGAGAATTGGAGGCACTGTAGGTTAAAAAAATCCCAGAGAAGACCCTCACTGGCTGGTTATCATGTCTGAACAGAATAGGTGTGGAGCTTTGTGGAGAAGGCAATGCTTACACTAGAGGAGGCTGACTCACTTGTTAAGGAATCCTTAATCTAGGAAATCCATCAGTCCTGCACAAACCAGGATAATTGATCTCTCTATACCCAAGAGTCCATCTAGAAATTTCCAAACCTGGTTAGTGAGTTAAGCAAGCAAGCTATTGCTTCTTTCTCAAGCACTTTACTTTTTTGCAATTTCTCCACATACTCTTTCAATAACAAACATTTCAAAAAGACAAGCAAAAAATAACTGAAACCAGGCCTTGGTCTGCCCTGTGGTTTCCTGAGAAGAACCCAGATATTTCTACTCTAACAGGTGGCTTAGCTGAAACACCCTTGGGAAATTGCTGGTGTATGCCAGCCATGTGCAAGCTGGTGACAGGTTCCTCTTTCTGAGCACTGGATGTTGGGCATGCCCTGTGACTAGTGGTGAGCTGCACACTGTGAAGTCACTGTAGCTACCTCTCTACACAAAGTCATAAAAAAAAGGCAGGGGAGGTTGTGTCAATCCTGTGCAGCAACAGTTGCCATTGTATCCTTTCTGAGTAGGGGGACTGTAGCCTCAGTAGCCCGTGAATCACCCCAGTAACTTGCAGTAATGAGTGAGGAAGAGGACCTATGACCCCTAGAAGCATGGTGAAGAGCTTCAGGCTGCCTCTCATCCAAGTGGAGAGAACCTCAACTGAGAAAATGCTTCTATACAACCAGGGTGCAGGTGTGCCTGTAGGCATTTTATTAATTACAGGTTGATGGGGAGAGCCTAGCCCATTGTGGGTGGAACCATCCCTTGGCTTGTAATCCTGGGTTCTCCAGGAAAGCAGGCTGAGCAAGCCATGGGGACCAAGTCAGGAAGCAGCACCCCTTCCTTTGAGGCCTCTGCATTAGCTCTGCCTCCATGTTTCTACCCTGATTGAGTTCCAACTCTCACTGCTTTTGATGATGTACTGTTTTATGGAACTGTGAGTAGCCTCCCTAAGTTGCTTTTGTCATGGTGTTTCATCACTAAGACACTGTTCCTGAGCCTATGTAGGGGCAAGGAAGCCTCAACATGATTAGTTGCTGCAGAGCAATGGCCCCTGCAGGAGACATTCTGTATATATCTTTCAACCATCTTTGACATATAGATTATCTTTAGTGACCTAAGAAGGGTGGATGGTGTTCAGTGAGGGGTTAGGATGGCTCACATAACCAAAGCCCCTTCCTTAGCCCACAGAGAGGAGTGTCCATCACTCTTGTTTTAAGGATATAGAGGCTACCCAAAGAGGTCACGTGGGCTAGCCTTCTATCCCCCAGTAAGACTTCCCTGTGTGAGGCTTTAGCCTCTGTCACAGCTCATGTAAGGCCTGGTACTTCAACCTTTCTGGACAGAGCACTTTGCACTTCTCCCTTTGAACATAACTCCAAATGGACAATGGAACCAAGGAATTTGCCTCTTAAATCCAGACATGTTCCTGTCCCTGGCTCTCTATCCAGCACCTCTATCCCTTTGCCTCCTCTCAAACCCTAAAGGATGGAGGACAGCCTTCTGCTAGGCACTTTGGGGGATCTGGAAGACCTCCAAGCCTGTCTTCCAAAGTAGACTGTCTTTTTCCTAAATCAGAGATTGGGTTCAGCTTCAGCAAAGGGTGTGTCCCAAGAGCTTTTGGGCTGAGCCAGTGATGGAAGTAACCCCACCCTCCCTTCAAGATCTCTTCCTGATTCTCTTGAAGCCAAACTGCTGTGCTGGAAGCAAGGGTAACATTGAGTGCCTCACCTGGACATGTTAGCAATGGACATAGTCAAAAGGGGAATCTGCCAGAGGCAGCTCAACTTGTCCTGATCTTGTTGGCAAATGCTAGGCCTAGCCAGGGAAGAATTCTCTGCTCATCACAGCCCATGCTTCCTGAGGTCCACAGAAGGAGGTCTTTGGTTTTCCCTGCCCTGGGGCCCAGAAATCCACTATCGTTTCTAGTTTACCTTAAGCAGTGAATATGGGAGAGAACCCTGAAGCTTGGCCTAGGGGCAGCATCATTCACCCAGCTTGAAATGGAAGTTTTGGTTTCTTTGTAAATTCAGTTATGTTATGTAAATATCTTTTTGTTTTAATCCCAAATGTGGGATTTTAGTTTGGCCTTTAGTTTGTCCACAGATCATAACTGCCTTCTGCAGGGTATGGTCTTTGCCAGCTGGTAACAGCCTTGCCTTGTAAGGCATGGAGATGGGCATGGTCTACTACTCTGTGGGACATAAATAAAAGAACCTGGAGAGAGAAAGGGTGGCATGTGGGCTGCAGTTTGGAGAGACCAGAGGTGAACAGTATGTCAGCTTGGAGATAGATGGAGATACACAGAGAGAAATGTTTCAATGCAGCAGCTCAGAGGAGACTACTTGCTGTGTTTGCTGTTGAAGGAGATTGGTATTGCCCCAAAAGAACCCAATTAACCCTAAACAGCAGGGAGAAGTAGATGGGTAGGTGAGAGGAGGAGCAGGGTGCTGGCTAGTTCTTAATGTCAACTTGGCACAGGTTAGAGCCATTTGGAAAAGGAAATCTTAACTGGCAAAATGCCTCCACCAGATTGGCCTGTAGGCAAGCCAATGGCACTTTTCTTGATTTATGACTAATGTGGGAAGGCTCAGCTCTCTGTGGGCTGTCCAATTCTTGGGCTAATGATCTTGGGTTGTATAAGAAACTAAACAGAGCAAGCCATGAGGAGCAAGCCAGTAAGCAGCATCCCTCCATGGCCTCTGCATCAGTTCCTGCCTCCAGGTTCCTACCTGGAGTTCTCTGCCTTGACTTCCCTCAGTGATGGAGTATAACCTGAGAATTTTAAGCTGAAATAAACCCTTTCTTACCCAAAGTGCTTTTGGTAATGGTGTTTTATTATAGGTATAGAAACCCTAACTAGGACAGATAGGTGGATGAGTGAGGAGATAGCTAAATTGATAATGAATTGGTACTTGAATGGGTGGGGAAATGAATGGAAAGATGAATGTATGGATAGAGAGACACATTGGTAGTAAGTGGGTGGATGAATGCATGGTTGATGAGAGGGTGCGTGGATGGGTAGTTGAGTGGGTGAATAGCTGGGTAGGTAGGTGGATAGACTGAAGGACAGATGGATGGGTGGACAGGTAGATTAGTAGGTGGATGTGTGGATAGATGGATGGATGGATGGATGATGGAGAGTTGTCTTAAGAGGTACTTTCATGCCTGAAAATGACTCAGGGGGCTAAAAGTCTGAATAGATCTTGCTTTGGTGTTAACTAGGTCACCTGGTTCCAGATGAGGACAATGGCTCTGTTTTGGCCACTGCCTTCACAACATTTCTCCCTACCCCCGTCTTTTTGGGAAGAAGCACAAATGGCAGTTAGAGACACTACAATGAATTCTAGAGGAGTCCCATGGCACTAAGGATGGAAAGCAAGGTTGGATGTAACCTGCATGGGCAGATGAGGCTGTGATGTCTGGACCTGGCTGGTTCTGGGAGCCAGATCTAGAGTTAAGACCCAGAGTCAGGCAACTTGGAGTTCTTGAGCAGCTCAGTGGCTCCAGCTGTATGCAGGATGCTGGCCAGCCACTCTCACAAGTTGTTCAGAGCACTGAGTTCATCCTGGTTAACTGTGACAGTTTCCAAGCTGGTTCAGAAGAAGAAGTGGGGAAGGGGGAAGGAGGAGGGGGGAATGCTGGAGGAGGAGAGAGAGGGGAAGGAGGAGGAAAGAGGGGAGGAAAATGGAGAGGAGGAGGAGAAGGAGGGGAGGGAGAGGGAGTGGTGAGGGGAAAGGGGAAGGGGGATGAGAGGTAGTGGAGAGAGAGAGGGGAAGAGGAAGGGGAGAAGGGAAGAAGGAGGAAGAGGAGGAAGAGAAGAAGGAGAAGGAGTAGAAGAGGAGGAGGAGGAGGAGGAGGAGGAAGAGGAAGAAGAAGAAGAAGAAGAAGAAGAAGAAAGAAGAAGAAGAAGAAGAAGAAGAAGAAGAAGAAGAAGAAGAAGAAGAAGAAGAAGAAGAAGAAGAAGACTAATCCCACCAAAGGCCTCTCAGTCCCATACAGGGACTGGGGAGTAGGGTGGGACATGATTCTCCAGTCACAGTTAGGTTCCAGACAGCAGTAACCTCTTCATCTCAGGTGGGTGGCTTCTCTCCCAGTGAACAGCTCTTCAACAGTATCTGTCACAGACCCCAGTAGGGTTGTCTATGCAGAGAGACTCTATTCCTAATGGCCTTGATCTTCATACAGCATAGAGAAAGGACTTACTGCTGCCACCATGCACACACCTATTGGGACGTGCAGCTATGTGGCCCCAGTTTGAGCAGCCTCCTCCAGCCATACCACCAGGTCTCTATGCCTCTTCCTGTGTGTGAGTTTCTCTACTATGACCCAGGAAGCCCCTCCCAAGGAGCCCTTACTTGCCCCTGTCCTCTTTGCTGGACTGTCATCCACATTTACTGAGCACTAACCTGAGCTTGCATTCAGAGGTAGAGCTTTGAATGCCATCAGCAGGCCCACTTTAGAAACTTCCTGACTTCCCCCTGCACTGGGAGTGGGAGTAGAGGCAAACACAAAGCATGCTCTGTGGTGGGTGCTTGTAGAAAGATAATATGGAGTGAGAAGACAGAAGGGGACAGAGTGCTCCATCAAGATATAGAGGAGTCGAGGCAACCACTGACAAAGTGATAGCTGATCCACAACCCAAACTCTAGCATATGTTCTTATCCCAGAAGGCTGCCTGGCCTGCCTTCCAGCAGCCTCAGCCCTGTTCTTCAGATGGAATATCAAAGCTCAGAGAGGGTGTGTGGATGACCAGAGGCCACACAACAGATGGGCAGGCATTGAGCCTATCTCTCCTCTCTCAGAAGTTTCCTGTTTCAATGCTAAGAGAAGGTCAAGCCAGACGAATCTTAGCTATGTGGGGTAAATTAGTGTCTACAAAAAAGATAAGAGAGAAATGTTGCAGGGTGTCCGGAAACCAGGGTGACTCTTCTCTCTCATTTGGGTTACAGTTTTTTGCTTTCCAAACCCTCTGCAGTGGGGTCTATTCCTTCTGTGGCCAAATATAATAAATAAAAAGATACTTGATCTAATTTTTGATAGGCACCCAAATGTTCCCTAATCTGGTGGCCAGGACACTGAAGTGCCAGGTCCCTCCAAGGGCCAATTTGAATTAAAAGATGGTGCCAGGAACTGAATGTGAAATGTCCCCATAGGCTTGCAGTTTGAACTCTGAATCCCCAGTGGGTGGCACTGTTCCTGGAGATGGCGGGAACATTAGGAGGTGAGGCCTGGCTGGTGGCACTGGGTTGTCAGAGGCAGGTTCATGGGAATGTGTTGTTCTCCATTCCCATCTGTGGGTCTAAGATGTGAACAGTTCTACCACAAGCTCCCACTGCCACAAATGGAGTCACTACTGCCGTGATGAATGGAAACCCACTGACACAGTGACTCAAAACCAATTCATCAGTCTTCATTATGCCAGGAATTAGGGTCACAGTGAGGTCAAAGTAACCAGTACAGATGGCCACAAAGGGAAGTGCTGGTCTGGCTCAGGCCCACTGAGCTCCTTATCCAACCATGCCAGCTCAGTGCACTCCTTCACAGATGATAAAAGCCTTTGTTCTACTTTGACTTCTGATGCTACCATAAACACCATGACCAGAAGCAAAATGAGGAGGAAGGGCTTGATTTTTAGCTTACAGGTTACAGGTCATCCCTGAGGACTAGTTGGTGGTAGCAGGAACTCAAGGCTGGAGCAGGAAGTAGAAACCACGGAGAAATGCCGCTTACTGCCTTGTCCACTCTTGATCATGATCAGTCTGCTTTCTTATGCACGGTGGTCCAGGCCCTCCCCCATCAATTAGCAATTCAAGAAATTGTCCCAGAGATGTACACAGGCCAATCTGATAGAGTCATTTCATCATCTGAGGTTCCCTTTTCATGGGTTTAGGGTTAGTTTCTGTCAGGTTGACAATATAAACTAAATAGTATAGGCCTTGACCCATACTTCTCAGTGACAAGGCCTCAAATAAGCAAGAATGGACACCCAGTAGTCACAACTTCAGGAAGGGCCAATAGAGACAGTTCCTTACCTTACTGGCCAGAGCTGGGGAGAGAGGCTGGTAGTAGATCTTGAGCCTGGACAGGCCAGCTGAAGAGAGGGAATAACCCTGTGAACATCCTAGGTGTCCTATGTCCTGCCCACCAGTGCACCTATGTGAGGGACCAAGGACACCTTCAATGACTTTAAGGGACACTTCAAGTGACAAAGAGCCACTTCTGCCCTGCACCCTGCACATCGGCCCCCATGCCTTCTGAGATTGTAGGCATTTATATTCAAGCTTCTTTGTTTTTCAATCCTTGAAAGCCCTCAGCTTCTCTGTGTCCATGGGAAACTTCAGTTCACTGCTGAGAATCTGGGTTGTGGCTTTGGGGCTCAAAAAAGGCAGGGCTGTTTCTCCTGGGAGGTGCAGGAGGAAAATCATTCTGATGACTGTAGGGAGTTAAGTCACCACAGCCCTATGGAACACACATTATATTATACGATGGTTAATCCCTGGGACAGAAGGGAGAGTTTTCATCTTCAAAGCTCTCCTCAGCTCCTCATTAATCACCTCAAGCCCTAAGAAAAGAAAGGCTGCTTCTGTCCCTGAGAGTGGGGAAACTGAGTCCGCTCAGTTTCTCTGACCCCACTCAGGGTGGAAACAATGCAGGCTGGGTGCTACCCAGGCCACCAAAAGTTCAGCTGTCTCTTTCTATTGGCATCAGCTCCTTTCCCAGCCTCATAGGGACCTTCATAAGAATCAATAGAAATGTTATTTTAAATGAAAAGAAAGAGGGGGCTGCCAATGCCTGCTGTTTTCATCTGCTTTTGTTCTCTCTGCCTGAGTGTCTGCACATTTGCAGTGCGCAGCCTTTCTGGGAAAGCAAAGCATCTTCCAGTTTTCTAAATGAGCAGTTTAAAGGAAAGTGCTCTTTTTCTCACAGATGTCTTTCTTTGCAATTGGGACATTGTGCTATAAATACAGGTATCCTGCTTTGCATTCAAATTGCTGTGACAGTTTGGGGCTATAAATAATATGTTCTAGGTGCTCAAGACAGAGTTTTTATTATTATTTTTCCTCCCAGTTCCTGGAGCAAGTGATAAATTAAACATTTCTTTTGTATTCCCACCCAGAAATATGAAATACAGGGCTGTTTGCTTCACACCTGACATCAAGCATAAAGATGAACTGTGGGTGAGCAGGAGGTGGGGGGCTGTTCTGAGTTGGGGAGGTTGGGGAGCAGGAATGAAGATGCTTTTCTTAACTTGGCCTTCCATGTTGGTAATGTTTTTATCTGAATGACCTTCTTATAACAAGAAGGGGTCACCTGCAAATATCTCTTCCACATAGGGGAAACTGAAGCCAAGAGACGTCTGCTGCAAGCATGTCCCTACTGCTATGACTACAGTGTGGCCCCTGGCCTCACTCTATGCTGTCAAGCAGTGCTTTTCCTCCTGGTGTGCTGGAGCCCAGCTGGAGGAAACAGGATGCCAGACACAGTGGGCAGACAGAGCCCACTGACAGCAGCAAACGGGCTCTTACTGCATAACCCCATACACAATCTCTAGTCTCAGTTCCCTTGCCTTGAAATGAAGTTAAAAAACAAATTCCTTAGGCCCTGGGGAGGAGGAAGTAATGCCCCTGTTGTGCTTATGGGGGAGCAGCTGTGACCAAGGACCTCATGCCCAGGAGTGATGCAACTCCCTAAGCTGTCAAAGACACATGCAGGTGCTAGAAACTCTAGCCAGACACCAGTCCCCTAGGTGTCTTTTCTTACTCTCTAAAGCCCTTGGGTGGGTCCATCAGAAGCTATATCCAGAGGCAGGTCCAGATGAGACCCATCTTGTACATGCAAGAGGCCTCATCCTGCATGGGAATGGGCTGCATTCAGACCCCAGGCTAGAGGAGAGGGGGTAGGCATGGTCAAGCCTCTGCTCTCTTCTGATGGAGACCCCTGGCATTTTCACAAAAAAATGCATGCACTGATATATGCAACTCATAGCACACACATCCACAGACTTACAGCTCATGTGCTTACTGGCTCACAGCACACAGGTTCCCAGGTTCATATGCATACATGCTCAGACTCATGCACACAAGTTCACAAGATTACGTGTGTAAATGCTCATGAGTCCCTAGCATGCACCTTGTCAAGATCACATGCACAGACATTCACAGTCTTGCATGCATTCTCCAGAATAGTTCATCATCTATTACCCCGACTCAGTCCCAGCGGAAGCTTCCCCTCAGGCTAGTGCAAGCTGCAAGCACTCCATGAAGCAATGCCACACATGCCTAGTAGCAGCAGCAGCCCCAGAAGGCAGTCAGAGAGAGGGGGAGGGAATGGTCTGCTCCAGCTCACCCCCAGACCAGAACATAGGAGGTGCCTTCCCAGCTCTGGGGACACTCTAAGGACAGACAAGAACAGGCTGAGATACTCTAGGCTGCTCCTCCATTACAGACCACAATGGCGATCTTCTGTGCTTTAGTACCCTTTGCCATGCCAATCAGCTGAGGGTCAGCAGACTATAGGTCCCATGTACAGATGAGGAGGAAGGGAGCTGGGGCTCCAAGCACAGCAGACACAGCAGGGATCTCACATTTGAATAACACATTCACTCCAAACTCAGTTGCCTGGGGTTTTTTCAGGCAATACCAACATGGTGGAGGCTTCCTTGGAAAACTCTAGAGAGTTCTTAGTACCACAAACAGTGCTTCCAGCTACCACCAGGGCTGCCTACACTATCGTCTGCAAGAGACCCTGATTCTTTAAGTGCAGTCTCGATGGGGTGTTATGACACTATCTAGCTTCAGGGTCCAAGTGGTCGTTGGCCTTGAAGACTCAGGACAGAGTTGCTAGGCCACCCGGCCCTGTCCCTCTCAGCCTCAGCACACTGAAGGCCTGCTTCTTCAGCACTTGTTCCTCTGCTGTTGTTTGCCTTCCTCGAAGCAAAACCATTCTTCTAAGAGGATGGCTTCCAGGATTACCCAGCTGGTTGCCCTTTCACAAGAGCCTGTATCTAGCATGTCAGCCCACTGACCGCCCACCTGTGTAGACCTCCACACCCCCATCCCGCAGGGCCAGCTTTCTTAGGGAAAACAGCAGGCAGCTCATCTCACATTGTGATGCTCAGGGGGATCCCCATCCCCACCACCAGGGGTCCCCAGACCTCACCTTGGCAGGCAGTATCATTGGACAGTGTGTTCCCTGCCAGCTCAATCCCTGGGGTCCAGAGAGGCCCACTGTCATCCACAGACAAGCTTCTCGGAGCCTCTCTCTGGCACAGCACCCACCAGGAGCCCCTTCACCCTCAGGTTGCACTTGGGCACACACTGAGTGCTTTTAGCCACCATCACACAGAGGCAGTGTACACCTCAGAAACAGTTTTAGCCATGAGGCACCTGATCTGCAGCTACTCTCTTGCCCATCCCTCACCTACAAGATGGAATGATGAGATAAACCTTGAACATGTGCAAAGAGCTATGGACAGGAGCTCCAGGGAGAGTGAGCCCTGGTGAGCTGAGTGTCTTTGAACACCATGATGAGTTTAGTGCTCTGATTACAAATACCATGCAGCTTGCCATGGAAATGGCTGGAGAAACATAACACAGAAAAAAGGGAAACCAAGAGCTACCAAGACACAGTGAGCACGGACATTTCAGAGGTCCCCTCCACCTGTCTGTGAACATCTGGAAGCAAGCCACCGAGTCAGCCTCTGGCTGGGACCTCACAACAATAGGAGGTGCTTTCCTGTGGCTTGTGTCTCTTTTTTCATGGATGCTTGGCAGATTGCACCCACTTTCCTTATCACAGCTAGCAGCTTCTGCATCCGCCTGTTGATCCTCTTCCTTGCAAGGACACAGGCCTTCCTCATCCAGGGCCATCATCCTGCCAATTACAACACTGGTGAGAACTAAGCTTCCCTGGAGAACTTTGTTGAGTCAGGTCTCATCTGAAGAGGCATGCGAAATCCACCTGCTGTTGAAGGCTGGGCTCCAGCCCCAGGGCTTCCTGCCATCTACAGCCAAGAGGCTGACGGCAGTCCTGGACCTTTGAGTAACAGAAGGAAATCTGGGGTGAGCCCAGACACACTGTTCAGAGATGGAAGCGGCACCTCCAGCTCGAGCGAGAATTCTTGGGACTCCCCAGGGACACCCTGCCCATCCTGTGACTGAACCACATTGTGCTATTGTGGGTCTTGCTGAGTCTGAGAACAGAGTTTCTGGAGCATCCTCTGCCACTGAGCAGCAGGGGTAAATGATAGGAGGCCGTGCCTGACTACCTCATCCCTGCCACAGCAGTTGCAGTGAGAGATTCCCCCAGAAGCTCAGCTCATGTCCTGAATGAAAAGCCAAAATCCCAAGGCCAAAACTTGCTAGTTCAGCTAACAGCCCAGGAGGAAAATGCCTATAGCCCAGGAGGAAAAAGGCAAGAACTAAAGAGCTCCTTCTTCTCCACACTGTGTTAAATGCCCTTCTCTCAAAGTCCCTCCTATCTACCAATCCCTGTCATCTGATTTCTTACTCTCCCTCTTGACCTAGGGTTAACTTTATTAAATCCTGTGTACAGAAAGCTCTTGGATTATAGGTGTGTGCTAGGGCTGATCTCCATCATAATCACCTGTTTACAATAAAAAGAAAGTTCTTGGATTAAAGGTGTGTGCTATGGATGAGCCACACCAACAAGAAGCAGGCTTTTACAGTTCACAGTCTCAGGGTTCAAAGGGCATCAAATATCCTGCAATAATGACCTTCCAAGTCAAGTTGTGAAATAGCTTTGTGTAGATGCTCTCGATCCTTGCCTTAGGTGTGATGTTTGCTTTCAGAGTTATATTTATTTATGTGAATGGGTGTTCTGACTACTGTATATCTTTGCCCCCCATATTCATGCAGCTCCATCAAAAATCCAAAGAGGAATCAAATCCCCTGTTATAGTTGATTGTTAGGCACCATGTTGGTCCTTGGAGAGAGCAGCAAATACTATTAACCAATGAGCCATCACTCCAGCTCCTGTGGCTTTTTTCCTTATAGTTTTAGGTTGGACTGGGTCCCCACAACCAAATGGATCAATCTCTAGAGATGTGTAAAAACAAGTCCATGAGGTAGGCACTCTGACTGTCTGAGGCTGCCAGGCATCTGTGCAGGGTTCTGATGTCTCCACAGCTCTCCATGTGTTCAGGATCATGCACCAGCAGTACTATACCCAATTTTAATGAGAAAACAGCAGATTGATTTCCAAAGTGGTTGTGCAAGTTCGTGCAGAGTCTCAGGGACTGTGTTGATGCATATTCCTTCTAGACATCTTTTGTGATTTATCACAAACATATACCTTAAAATTGCTTAATTTGGAGAATCAGAGGCTAGATAGAAGATGCAGTGGTTACAAGCACTAGTTACTTTTGCAGAGGACCAGGGTTTGATACCATTACCTACATGTCTGCTTATAACCACTTGTGACTCAATTTCTAGGTTACCTGATGCCATTTTCTAATCTCTGTAGGTAATATGAACACATATGGGTATACAAATATACATGCAACAAAAACTAAAATAAAGTGGTAGTGAGAAGAAACAACTCAATTATTATTTTATTTATATATTTATTATTTAGATGTGGGGCTCGTATATCCCACAATATATATGTGGAGGTTAGAAGACATCTAGCAGGAATAAATCAGTTTTTTCTTCTACCATGTATGTTCAAGTGATTATAGAGATGACTAAAAGAAAGAAGATATATAGTTATCTCTATATTGAATTCCTCTATATGTATGCATGCATGTATGTGTGTGTGTTTGTGTATGTGTGTGTGTGTTGGTCAAGGTGTACCATAGCACACATGTGGAGGTAAGGGTGTTGGACTTTATCCTACATCTTTTTAAAAAATGAAAATAGATTATTCTCTCATATCGTACATCTCCACAAAAGTTTTCTTTCCCCTCTCCTCACAGCTCCCATAGCTTGTTTGATCAGCATGACATCAGGGTCTATTCAACAATCTAACCATATTTATATTTAAAATCTGGGTTAAGTAAAGTATTTATACAATGAAATACATTGTTCTTCAAAATGTTCAGTTTTATTCTCTCATTTTAGATGACTGAGGGATGATTAGAATTTGAGGATGAGAAAACAAACCTAAGAGATGGAGGTGACTAATGAGAGAAGTGGAAGAGGCTTAGATTACATTCAGTTGTTCATTTAATCATCTTTACAATAATCACTTGCTTGTGTGTGCTGAGCACCTAAAAACAAATACAAATATTTTACATAGTATTTTACATTTATTTATTTATTTATGCAATTTGTATGCATGTGTGCTTCTTCATGGACTTGGTTAAATGGTCCTCTCTTTGTGTGGTGGTTTAAAGAAAATTGACCAATGGAGAAATGGTGGCATCTTGGAGCTGACAGAGAGCAAGAGGACTCAAAGAGGAGGTCTTGGAGGATGGTGCTCTCAGAGAGAAAGAAAGGTTTTTCCATCAACTTTAAACCCCACGAGGAGAAGCAAACTGGTTTACACTCATTTCTCCAGTAAACTTCTTTCTCTCATATGTATTTTTGGCGTGTCAGAAGTGTTTGAAGTGGAGAAGGGAGGTAGAGGTAGTAAATACAAAAAACAAATCAACTTTGACATAGGTGTCAATGGACATAAGAATAAACATGCAGAGGGCTGAACGACTGCCTGCCCATTCTTCAGTAGATTAGTAGAAATTCTTCCCTTGAGCTTGTGACCTCACAAGCCATACATGTTTTTGACCAGGTTTATATAACATGTGTGTACTTCCTTTCATGAAGTAGGCATAAAACCTTATCAGAGATGGTTGGTTGCCACCCAAACATCCACTCTACTTCTTACCTTTTATGTCAGTGCTATACCTACTTCTGGGTAACTAGATGGGTGACCTTTCTTCTCCATCAGCTTTCCTGCACTATAAACATAAACCAATATGGAAGAATCTTCCAGATCAGTCCCTGCTTAATTTCTGTGTCTTTATTCATGAGGACTGCATCCATAGGGGCTCATCATATGTTTCTAATGGGTGACTAATTACAATGGTAATATACTTTCTTTTGGAAGGTTCTGAGGGTTCCCTCTCCACCAAGTCAAATTAAGGTTGATATTGGGGTTTTTACTTAGATACCTGTTTTTTAATTAAATTTTAGTAAACCTTCCATTGTTTTGTTTTGTTTTTTTTTTTTTTTGCTAAGAAACTTATGGCTTCTTGGATCAACATTATTCATCTATGTTGCAAAACTTAGTTAAAACATTTGAACTTTAGCTTATCTGAGTGTGAGTTAACTTACCCATATAAATACTTCCAGATCCATTCAATATTACAAAAATTAGTTTTTATTAGTATTGTACAGATTTCCTTGTGTTTGTATATGGTGCATTTTCATTATCCATCTATCCATTCAACAGTGACACACATTGACACCGAGTCAACTTCTTAGATAATATAACATGAAAGTGTTGGTGTCTGTCATAGCATACAGAGTTATTTGGGCACATGCCAGATCCTATAGCAGTTTCAGTTTTAGCCTTTTGAGAATTCTATGAAATTATTTCCACAGGGTTTTGGTCACATTATCACTTAGACTGAATAAAGGGTCCTCTTTCACCATTTTGCCCCAATACCCTAACTCATGTTGTGGGCTTTAAGTACAAACAAAAGCTGGTTGGTTATTCCCATAGCATTCATGTTACTTTTGCACCAGTGAGCATGTCTTGCCAGGCCAGACATTATGATGGATCACAGGGTTATCACCTGAGTGAAATTGTTGTGTACCTTTTCTCTCTTCTGGCACTGTGAATGTTTTCCAAGAACGGTGAGCTCCCAGGCCAGCACTAATTTTATTTCTCTCTCCATTAACTCAAGAGATAAGAGCCTTAATTTCAAATTCTGAGCTATTGTGTCCCTTACCATTTCATGTAACTCCATTTAAGCCTTTTTTACTTAGTAATATGCATATAAGTATATTTATACTATTATTTTCTGTGTACATCTGTGTGCCTCAGTGTATTCATATGTAACACATGTATTCATGTATCTGTGGAGGCCAGAAGAGGGTATTAGATGTCTTGGAAGTGGAATTGCAGGTGGTTATGAGCCACTTGATGTAGATTCTGATAAATGAATTGGGCCTTCTACAAGACTGTCAAGTGCTCTTAGCCAACAAGCCATAACTATAGTAAAAATATAAATATGTATTAGAATCCTTTTTGCCATAGTAGGTTACATAACATTGCCCCAGGGATATTAATACAAAAAGCTCATCATGGTAGTTTCTAGTGTAATAACAAAATAGTGAGATCATGTGACACATGCATAAAATTTGAAGGTCAGAGTATCTACAATTCACACATGCTATTAGAGATCATTTAAATAAACTATTTTTCTTGTGTAAATGTTTTACTGGATCTCTCCTAAATGTAAAGTTGAATGTTTTTATGTGACATGTATGAAGAGATCCAGTCATCTTTTCTCACATCTCATCCTTCCATTGTAGGTCTTATAATCCTGAAAAGCAAACTCCTAGTACAGAGTCTTTGTAATATCCTTTTATCTTGTAAATAATTATGTATTTTTAACTGTGTATGTGTGTGTATGTGTGTGTGTGTGTGTGTGATTGTATTTTTGTACAGATGTGTGAGTTTAGGGAATCTCATGTATTTTGGAGCTACTGTTACAGGAGGTTGGCAGCATCAATTTTCAAGACTACACTGGAAATTTAATCAGGTCCTCTCGAAGCAAAAGGCATACTAATAACAAAGTCATCAATACATCTTTTAAAATATTTTCCTGTCTCTTTATCACAATATTTCTCTCGCTTCTATGTTACATTTCACAGATTTGTAGAATACCGTTAAGGTGTCTTTTCTTCCCACATCAAGAAAAACATTATATTAACTTCATTTTCAAACTATAGTTCACTCTACTAAAATGTCATGTATTTTACTCCCACCACTGAACTGTCACAAAACTCATGATTATTCATCAAAATATTAAAGCTAGAACTTTTACTTAATGTTTAATCTTTTTGTATTTTATAGCAGTAAATTACAGTTCCACACTGAACTCCTTCCAAATACCTAGGACTTGTGAAATAGGAGAAGGATCCAAGTTTATATGGAAAATGTAAACAATAGCAGAAAGAGTAGACATTATGATACTGCTATCCAATATCTTTATAGGAAACAGTGAGAGTCATTCTAAAAACAGGTAGATCTTGTACTTCAGCCCTGTATTTGGTGGTTATGCAGAAACATTACATTGAAACTCATGAACTATTTGTTTACAAATAAGATTTCTCCCTGACCTTTTGAACAGAATTTCTGTGTGGTCTTAACAAGATTATGTAGACTTTAGGAACAAAGATGCATCCAAGCATCCCTGCAGTGGAAGCCAAGATGGAGAAGATCTCCACAGCAACCATGACCTTGCCCTTGGTGCTGTGATATACAGGGATGAAGGTGACCCAAACAGTGCAGAACACCAGCATGCTGAAATGTCAGGTACTTGGCTTCATTGAACGTGTCAGGCAGGTCTCTGGCCAAGAAAGCCACAGTGAAGCTTCCTAGAGCCAGACAGGCCAAGTATCCCAGGACACAGTAGAATGCAGTAACTGAGCCCTTGTTGCACACAATGATCATGTGGCCATGCTCAGAGTGTGCATCAATATCAACAAATGGAGGGGAAGACCATAGCCTGATTATACACAAAATACATTGAAATAGGGAGCAGATGGAAATGACGTAGTTAGGAGCCCCTGATACTAGGATGTACTTCATCTGTCTTGGGGCTGTGAGTTTGAAAGCCAGAACTACAGTGACTGTTTTGGCTAGAACTGTGGAAATGGCCACGGTGAATGCAATTCCAAATGTGATTTGCTGCAGGATGCAGGTGGCTGAGTTTGGATGGCCCAGGAAGAGCAAGGAACAGAGGAAACAGAATAGGAGTGACATAAGTAAGAGGTAGCTGAGGGTTCTGTTATTGGCCTTCACCACAGGAGTGCCGTGGTGCTTCACAAAGACTCCAAAGACCACAGCAGTGAATGCAGTGAAGCACAAGGCTATTAAGGCAAGAGCCATACCTAATGGATCTTCATAGCCTAGAAAGACCACAGCTTTGTGCCTACAGTCGTTTTGCTCTGGATTGGCATACTGGTCCTCTGGGCACATCACACACTCATCCACATCTGATTGAGAAAGGAAGGTTTTGTTAATGCTGCTGTAGCATTTTATTGAGCATTTATTAGAAAAGCATTGCTATATCTGTATTTATGCTGAAAATATAATTGAAGAAAACTGCTGCACTGTGATGCTTCCATTTTATAATGCTCATTTTCTTCATGGGATACAAAGTCACAGAATCATTTCTTTGTCCATTTTATTGTATTGATGATATCATTTATAATGAATGTCACCATGTGTTCTTACATCATTTTTGATGATATGATGAAACAATTTATGCTGTTGAATTCCAGAAGGTAAATTCATTAATCACAGTGTAGCTGATTGTATTTTAAAATCACCAATCCTATATATTCAATGCCTCCTGAGGTTGTTGACTGTTTCAGGAATTCTGTCTCTATGACATAAGGTAACTCTGTCTTCTACTGGGATCAGACCTGTGATTGGTGTTAGAGATTCAGTTCACCAGCACCAACACAAGGACATAGAAGCAGTATTAGATGGAAGCAGTAGGTTTTGTGTGTGTGGTTGTGTGTATGTGTGTGTAAGTGCATCTAAAAGTAATAAATGGAAACAGCCTAAATGTCCCTCAGTTGAAGAATAGATGAAGAAACTGGTACATTTACACTATGGAATACTACTCAGCTATTAAAAACAAGAAAACCCTGAAATCTGTGGACAAATGGATGAAACTAGAAATGATCGTACTGAGTGAGTTAACCAAGAAACAGAAAGACTCACATGGTATATACTCACTTATAATTGGACATTAGCAAAAAAGGCATGTCCCATGAAATTCTTTGCTTACCAGGAGATTGAGATAGATGTGAGGACATCCTATTGGAACTGTAGGAAAGATAAGTATGGGATAATGGGAAAATAGAAGGATCCAGAGGGTCCTAGAAACCTACAAGAAGAACATCAGGACAGGCGGATCTGGTTCCAGGGTTTCTGCTCAAACTACTGCAACAAGGAGAATACATACAGTAAACACAGAACCCCTCCTCAGATCTAGCTAATGGACAAGACATTCTCCACAGTTGCGTGGAAAGCTGGTACTGAGTCTTACATGAACTGTGGTGTCTTATATTGACCACTCCCATGGTGGGGAGGCCTAGTGACACTTAAAGAAAGGATGAGCAGGCTACCAAGATGAGACTTGATAGCCTATGACCATATAGTGGGGGAGCAGGTCCCCCTAACTCACAGACATAGGGGAGGGGAATAGGGTGAAAGCAGGAGGGAGGGAAGAACAGGAGGATACAAGGGATGGGATAACAATTTAGATGTAATCTGAGTAAATTAATTCAATAAATTAAAAAAATTCACCAATCCCATACATTCAGTGCCTCCTGAGGTGGTTGACTGTTTTAGAAATGCTGTCTCTGTGACAAAGGAGACTCTGTCTTCTACTGGGATCAGACCTATGATAGGTGTAATAGTTTCAGCTCACCAGCCCAAACACATTGACATAAAAACAGCATTAGATGGAAGTAATAGGTTTGTGTATTGTTGTATGTATTTGTATGTATGTGTGTGTGTGTGTGTGTAAGTACATATAAAAGTAACAAAATAGCTTATGGATTTTATAGAATTGAGTTATATTGGGTAAGTAGGAGGGCAAAAGTGAGTGGTAAAAAGTTTATGAATATAATGTTAATGCTTGAAAATTGTAGTAAATTACATAAATATTCTCCAATGCGTATGCTTCTGGCAGTAGGGACACAGAAATCCTGATACTTGTTCATGAGAAGCACTAACACTAACACTGAAAGTAGAAACCTGAAAATACTTACAACTCAAAAGCCCTTCTTCTTGATTCTGTTCTGTTTGGAATCAGTCAGCCCCTTCCTCCTTCACCAATTTCAACTTCCATGAGACCCAGACTCTGAGTGTACTCAAGGGTGCAATAGATGTTTTTTTTTTAAATATAAGCAAGATAACACAAGAATCCTCAAGTGTGGTAACAAAGATTGTTGGTGTAAACTATAGCACTACATCAATAAGTTGTAATTCTTACCATGGCTGTGTAGTAAATATGATTGCATTCACATGGAATCATTTGATAATTACAGAGAGGATAGTGTGCTTCCAGGGAGTTTATTCTATTTATGCACAGCAATTCATTTATGAACAGTTGTAATTAGACAATTTGTATAAAATCCTAGGTATTTTCCTCAGCTGTTAGGAGAATGTACTGCTTTTTCAGAGAACATGAGTTCGCATCTCCACACTTGATTTCCTCCCGCCTGAATTTTCACTTGTGTAAATGTATGCAGCCACCTCACACACATAACATAATTAAAATAAAAATAAAGTTTGTGTGTCTTTTATGGTTTTCATTTATGTAAATGCTCTTTAATCTTTTGTACGTTTACATGGATAACAATGTCACTACAATTAATTTTATTATATTGGAGGATTATGTATGTTGCAATGTACGGATGTCAGAAGACATCTTCTAGGAGTTGTTAATCTATGTTTTAAACATGGGTCCTGGGGATGAAATCAGGTCATCAGTCTTAGTGGCAAGAGATTTAACTGCTAAATCATCTCAATGGTCATATATATCCTTAGGGAAATTGAAGTTCATTACATAGCGAAAAAATGTCTATTGGTCATTGGCATTTAGCCAACTCTAAATAAATAATCATTTGAAGAATAGGAGCTGAGTAGGAGGAATGCCATTTTAATATCTTTTAGTACTTCATTTCAGTACAAAAGCACTCTAATCTATTAAATAATACGATTATAAGATGCTTGATATATATATATATGTATATATATATATATATGATTAAAAGACTCATAATATTTGCTACATGATGAATGACCACTTATCCCCATGTTCTTAGATATGAATTACATTGAACATTTGAAAATAGTCCCTTGGGTCTTACACAAAATCTTCTGTCTTATACTTAGCAGTTTCTCAAATTTTACAAATAAGAATTTCCCTCTATATTATTACAGAGTACATGGACTTGGTTCCCAACTCTAGAATGACATAGCTCATCAGCTATGATGCTCTGTTTGGTTCTTCATGGCCTCCTGTACATAAATGGTGTGCACAAAGTCACATAGGGATGCATACATACATGCAAATAGAACAAATGATATTTTAAAAGATATTATTGGAATTTAATCTATATGACTTCTTAGATGAGATTAGTTATTAAAAAATAGTGTGTATAGAATTCACTCAAACTGCAGTTTGATTACCAAAACTCTTTCTTAGAAAAAACATGATCTTCCATGAATTTATAATGATTCACTGAGGATAAAGTCATAAGGGCTTGTTTGTTGTTGTTGAAAAAATATTAATAATTGTATTCCTAGAAAAAAAACTTGGAAAAATGACCCATTTTATTTGGGCAGTTGCTTTTTAGACAACTTTGTAATGCCAGTGAGCTTGGGAAAGGATAATCCACATAAAGAATTTAGCACAATAGCAAATGCTCACTTGTCTCATTAGAAATTTCATTCTCTGGGCATGGGTTACATTCAAAACAGCAGGCTGTCATTCCCTCCTTTGAGAATTTTCTGAATCCAGGACCACAATCATCACTGCACACAGAAGGAAGCATCTGAGAAAAGTAGATACAGACTGACATCAGAAGTTTTACTGATATCTTTCCTATACATTATATTGTTGTGATATGAATAAGCTTATTTCATATACAAAACTGAGGGAGCACATGTCCCTTAGAGCTTAATATACTTAATGCAAAGTATATTAAAAGATGAAAACAAATGATGAAATGAATTGATTCTTTTTTAAACAATTTTATTCAATATTTTACATATACAGTGGGCATAAATTTCTGTAATTGTTTATTATTGGATTTTGGTCTGTTTCATTCTTTTATGGGGGATAAATATACTGGGTAGAGTAACCGGGGTTGGCAGCTGTGTCTTTAAGTTTTTCATATACACCACTGTTACTCTCCTCTAAGAATGTCCATAGTGGAATCTGCTGATATCCATATGGGACCTTTATATTAATGGAGCTTCTCTCTTTAAGCTTGCATTTCCCCTCTCTGTTACAAAGCAAATGTAAATAAAATATGTCAAGGGCTGGTTTTTTTTTTTTGGTGTTAGGACTTTGATATTTAAATGGGTATTGTATCTAGATGACCACAGAAACTATTGTACTTTGGAAATTCATAGCACCATTTTACTGGATACAATGTAGATCCCTTTAATGTTTTCTTCTTCTCCTCTTGTGCTCATGGTTTATTAATTTGAGCTTGTTATCATATCCCCTTGATCTCCTATAACTTTTATTTTCCTTGTTGTTTTATCTTCATCATAGTTTGAATTTTCAAAATCTTATGCCTTGTCTTCAAGAATTGACATACTATATTCATTATGAAGTATTCTCTTTGTGTGGCTTTATACTGATGTTTTAATTTTATTTAGTTTTATTTTCTTTATATATTTTAGTTAGATATTATTTTATCTTTATTGAAGTCTTTTGTCACATAGTCACTCAGTGACTTATTGTATGCAAGTTTTAATATCTTAGTGTATGTTCCCAGAGGTCATATCTGTCTTTCTTCATTTTTTCAGAATACTCTTATAATAATATTTTAGTTTGTTAACAATTTGTCATTGAGCCTACTCTCCTTTACATGTATAAATATAACATTTGGAGTCATGTTTATTCAACATCATTATGATTATGTTTGTTTCTTCAATGGGATTTGCAAAATTAGAAGCAGAACACTGCTTGTATTATTTCACTCTTCCAGTGGATGCTTATATGAGGTTGAACTGATGTGTAGCTTTAAGAAATATGAGACTTCACTTTTTCCCACTGAATTGATATGTAGCTAAGAAGCTACACCTTCAGCTTACATGTTCTTTTCCCTTAGAAAGACTTTTATCATCACTCTTAGAAGAATTATTTTCTATACATTTTATATTATCTTACCAACCTGATATATAACTTCAGATAAAACTTGAAGACTTTCCTGAAATTATCTTTTTTAAAATGGAATGAAATTTGCGACTAGGATACCTTAAACCACTCATGTAAGAATTCGTACCTATGATATCACAAGAGCCATAATAAGAAATTTCTTTTATCAAAGCCAATTTTTATTGCTATCAATCCTTCCCCATGCATAGAAGAAAAGTAGACAGCCTTTTATTAGTTAACTATGCCGTAGTTAAGTCTAACAAGGAAGGTTCATCAAATGAGCAATTTCCCATACATGGCATCATCAAAGGATTAAAACATGAACCATTTTCAATAATATTTATTGCTCACTAACAATATCCAAAGTTGATTTTTAGAACACAAAGTCTGACTGTAAACTGTTTTAAGCTTCTAAGGATCTGTATCACTTTTTTGGCATCCACCTGCACCACTTGTGCCAGAGTTTCACAGATATCTATGTAGGCAGCACACACATAATGACATAAAAGTAAAAAAGAAAGAAAGGAAAAACAATGTTATAATTTATAGACTACCTATATGGTTCCTGAAAATGTTAATTCTTAATTAGGAGTTTTTACAATTTAGGACTTTTGTGTAAAAAAGTTTAAACAGTATAACATAATGAAATTTAATGATTTGCCTGGAGAGATGGCTCAGAGGTTAAGAGAATTGCCTGCTTTTCCAAAGGCCCTGAGTTCAATTCCCAACAACCATATGGTGGTTCACAACCATCTATAGAAAAACATCTGGTGCCTGCTTCTTGCGAGCAAGTGTACATGTCACCAAAACACTGTATACTTAAATAAAAAAGTATTTAAAAGATTAATTATTTGCATATGTTTACTTTACTCCATTTTTACAATTAGCCTCAGTCATTTCAACGTTTGTGCCAGAGTTCAAATACAAGGGAAGAAATCGCTGTGTGGCAAGAAGAATGCTATCAAAACAATATTGCTTACTTTATTGGAAACAATATCAAATAGAGGTAATGAACTGTTTCATATTAATATTAAAAATCAGAAACAAGCCCTGATATGACACCAGTACACAGTATGCATGTCTGAATTTGTCAAAGGATTAATAAAACTGTCACCTTAATAACTGAGAAGAAGAAAAATAATATAGAAGGTTCCCCCAATTGCTTTCTTATTTCACAATCCATTTCATTTCATTAATTTACAATGTGCACACTTAACAGTGTTTAGTGCTGTTTGAGCTAAATCAGAACAGTTAGTTCAAACCCACCTTTTTATCTCCTGTGGCCCACTCCATCGCATCTACTGATAAATGGAGCTGTTGACCACGTGGAAAGTATGGGCTAAAGCTTCCTATCTTCACCTTAAGTCCAAAACTCTGTTGCAAATTTGAAACTTGGAAAATGTCATATTTCTCTCCCAGTTTTTCTCTCTGGATCATATTCACTCTGTCACCAACAGGATTAATGAAATGAGTCTTCCTCACAAAAGAGTGCAGCTGAAATACAGGCAGCACATTATAATATGTATTTCCTTACTTGAAGTCAGAAAATATATTCTGATTTCTTCCAAAAGGAAATTTTAGTAAAAATTCCCAGCAGTGAAATATCAATGAAAGTGACTGGATAAATAAAATTATTGTAATATTCCCAGAATTTTTCTTTTAGGGTCTATCAAGTAATTAGACATACTTGTAAAACAAAACATAGATACACAACACACACAAACAAACATCTAAACCCAAAAATATTCAGAATGATTCAGGGATATACACATAATACAGTGGCACACTGTTTTGCACACACATACACATAAATGCCCAGACACACATATAAACATACAATGATACACAAATAGACAGACATATGCAATAGGGCCTTCACACAGACACACAGATGTAGAAACATGCAAAACACATACACAAGTACTCACATGCATTCCCTGACAAGTACACAAGCAAGATATACACAAATAAAGATAACCACACAGAGTGACATTGAAACACAGGTAAATTTATGTTTACATACAAAGGCACATGGAGTGGCAGATAAAATAACAGCACCAAACACATAGAGATACAGATAGACTGCAATGCAGATATACATTCATGCAAGCAAATACAGAGAAACCCAACACACACACACACACACACACACACACACACACACACACACACACACACACCAGAGGCACCTGTAAACACATTAATTTGACAAATACATACAGGATGATACATACAGACACAATCACCCATACAAAAAGACATTGATAAACAGACAAACATGCTCACTTCTACCAATAAATAAAAAGATAGGCAGGTTGACATAAAAACATACATACACAGCCACACAATTATACAAACAGATGCAAAGCAATGCTAACACATTCAGATAAGTGATAAATATATATTCACACAACTGAACACAATTGTATGTATTAAACTGAATTCCAGATTTGTTTCCTGTGTAATTAGTCTCAGAAACACAAGTAAGGACACTAGTGTCTATAGTGGGGGGGAGCAGAATCAGTAGAGAAAATTTGTTATCTCCTGCAATTATGGCAACATATTTGACAAGTAATGAACAAGGAATCATCTTCTTATAAAGCAGAGGATTCATTAAGGAAGCAGTGATTATATTTCCAGTACTAGAAAAAGTGTGATACTATTTAGGTTCTCTGTATCAAAATCCATGGTCTTCATTGAAAAATGTGCCTTCCCCTCAACTGACTTGACGTTCTGCATATTTGTTAACCTCTAGATTTCATTCCTCAGCTGGAAAACGTACATAAATCTTCCTAATTTGAAAAGTCTGAGAGACTCCAAAAGAGTATGACATTGATGACACCAAATACATTTCAAGAGAGGAAACAGTACCTTTGTGCAATTAACATTGAGTTTGTGCTTATAGATCATTGGCCAGTGACCCTACCAGTGGAAAAGCCATCTCACGGAGTGCATGGGCCACAGCATACACAGCATTGTGTATGTGATAACTGCCATCAATAAAAGCCACGTCAAAAGTCTGTTCCATTAGCCACTTCAATGAGGTATTGGATGTGCAGTTCTTCATTGTTTTTAATTTAGATGACAAGACATCACAGTTAAAATGCATCCACTCCAGGCTTGCCAGATATTTGTGTGAGTATTTGAATGGATTCAATGATTGCAAAAATTTTTTTTAAACCTAAAGGCGATATTTGGTGCCTGTACTTACAATTTATTATTATTATTATTGGGCAATGTAGTTAACATATCCCCTAATAGCCATTCTAATCTTATTTGTATTTTCTTTGGGTTAATCTATTGTGGAAGGAAAACCTTTTCCTAAAGTTTTATATTTAAATAAATTCATAAAAGAAAAACACATTTGGTAAAAGATATATGTCTGCATGTGTAGGAATGGCCATGAGCAATCATCATTTGGGCCACAAGAGGGCAGTAGAATCCACAGTTTCAAATCATACTTTGGTGTAACTTAGTCATACTTTACATGCACAAGGACACATTTGCTTCAAGTGAGTCTTCAAGAGATTGAGAGCTCTGAGTGCAGAGATTAAGTTCAAACACCACAACCCATCTGCTTTCTGCTTTTACACACATGTGATTTAGTCACACTGTTTATATCCTAGTAACAAAATTTTCTTCTAGAAAATGTCTTTTGACTACCTTTATGTTAACAATAACAACACTGGAATCCTACTGAGAAATAGAACATTCACAAATTGCAGTAAAATTTTGACATGCCAATATTAAATGATGAAACATAGAAGTATACAAAATAAAATATCTGGACAAAGTTTGTGCTCTTTCTCATTTATGACTTGGTCATACATATGAGCCAGTGATTGTAGAAGTATGCAAATGAATTAAGGAGCAACAGGAACCTTTAGAAAGTTCCTAGTGGACAGATCTGCTACTTCCATTCTCAACACAGCTTCAGAAGGCACAGAGTGACCACATGCAAGGACTTTGATAGAATAACTGTGTGTCTAGGTAAATGGTCTCAACTGCTATGTTTGTCACAATAATCACTGGTCCCAGAATATGCACCAAGAACCACACACCGGTGAAAGGTCTATCAGCATCATCTATGGCCATTTACTTGCATGTATATAGGCTATAACTAATTGAACTAGTATGGGACTTCTTTTTAGCAATAAATTACTTGCTATTGTGCAACTGGAAACTGTGAATAAGAGGGATATATTTGCTGGATCAAGGCTCAGTCCTTTCTTTGTTCAGCGTCCAGCCTTTAAGTGGGAGGCTAAGTGGAAGCAAAACTGATTACTCTTTGATTGAAGTAAAAGTGGAAATATCACAATGGGTCTTTAAAAGATTCAAAGTTCTTTCTTGGTGTGCATGCTGTGAGAACATGACTAAGAACTCAGAGCATTGTGTTGATCTACATCCTAAGATACCTCCTAAAATATTTATTATTATATTTTCCTGGAAAATATAAAAACACTTACTACATATTCAGAAGTTTGTTCCAATCCTCTAGGTGCATGGGCTTCTGTACTGGTTCAATGGCAAAAGGACAACTTAGCAAAAAATTCCTTTATTTATCTTCATTCTGCTTCAATCTCCAAAAGCATCAGGAATGAATAAAACTGACCATGAGAATTGGAATGTCCAGGAGCAAGAAGAGGAAAGTCAAAGTGAACATATCTCTTCTGCCTCAACCCTGGACAATGTAGAACATGAAGTGCCATGCAGATCAGCATATCAGATGGGCACTTATGCATTTTCATCCTTTTTCTCTAATCAAAGAAGCTGCTTGAATATTCACGATCCCTGCTCCTGACCCCTGCAGGAAGTCTAAAAACTCTATATCCTGGGGCTTGGCATCTGATGTCCATAGTTCAGGTGATAAACATGGTAGGTAAATACATATAAAGATAATTCAGTCTTAGATTCCATGACATCACTCATATTTGTGAACTTTAAAGTCCCTAGGAGGAAGGCATTTAGTTTAAGTTTAGTCCCTGAAATGTCTTAACAAGCTGATTATTTGAACACAAATAGCAATGATGTCAGTGGATTGAGTCCGATGATCCACAGTGAGACATGCAGTAATGGGTTAGGAAGGACTCACAATGCTCCAAGTCATGGGGACACAATGGGAATTGTATTGCCAAGTCTAAGTCAGAGGGAGGCAGTTCAAGTTTAGAGCAATGGAAACCCACGAAGCATGCACAGTGGGGACTATGCTATGCATGTAGCATGTATATGGTATTTTAACAAAACCTTTACATCTATTGTCTTGAAAATCCATAACCAGGCCCAATCCAGAAATATACTGAATCTTGTTGTATCCAAAATCATCTACTTAGCCACAGACCCACATTTTATTTACATATTTGAGCTTGATATTTAAAGGTTCAACAGGATATAAAGAGAAACATCAGACCTGTGTTTCTAATTTCAAATAAGAAAGACATATCAGCCCTACAAGCAACCAATAATTTTTGAGTTCAAAATAATGATCACCCTTCCAGATACTCAGTACTCACAGATCAATAACTTCTCTCTGTGCTATTTCTTCCTCATTATCTTTGATTTTCTAAATGGATTTTTATCATTTTATTTTCCAGTAGTTACAATAAAGAAGTCTTGTCTTAAGTATCTCAGAATCAGTGTTTAATATATAAACTTATATAAATATTTTCCTGGTCACATCCTGGTGATTGTGTGCTCATGGTCTTCTTACAATGAAAGAGACCACAGGAAAAGCATCACAAATAAGACAAGTCTTAGGTGTGAGTGATGACTTGCCTTAGGTAGCACTTGAGACGAGGTAATTAAGAATTACACTCTCCTCTGTAACTTGTTGTATATTTCAAAACCATCATTTAACACATGCATGACCTGTGGTTCTGTGATGAGCTGTCCTGGAGGGCTAAGATGCGAATCTAGAATAATATCATTGGAGAAGACCTTAATAAGAAGAAAGAACAAATTCCTCTTTGAAAATGACAAACAAAATTTCCAGGACTCGGATAGGCAAAACTAGTGCGTTCTAATGCAAATCTCTTTAGGCAAAAAACTCATTTCTGACAAAGTTGTCCAAATGCATCTCAGAAGAGTGCAGCTTGCTCCCTGAGTTAGAAAACGTCGAGAAAGTGTCGTTTCTGCTAGCACTGTACTTCTACACATGTGTTTGCTGAAGAGCGAAACGGCAGTGTAATGTATGTTTCTGCCAGCAAGTACACTGTTTCTTAAAGAAATATGAAAACACTGAGGAAACACTTGTGGGAGCTACTGTGACTAAAACTGAGCTTCCCTATTCACAGGGAAGCAAGAGAAATGCTGATTCCATCCAACTCAGATCCCTACTCAGAATCTGTACTACTGCGCAGATAGGCAAAACTAGTGCGTTCTAAAGCAAGTCTGTTTAGGCGAAAAACTCATTTCTGACAAAGTTGCCCAAATGCATCTCAGAAGTGTGCAACTAGTTCCCTGAGTTAGAAAACGTCGAAAATGTTGTCATCTCTGCTAGCAGTGCACTTCTACACAGGTGTTTGCTGAAGGGCGAAATGGGCAGTGGAACGCATGTTCTTCCGCAAATACACTGTTTTCGTAGGAAACGGGAACACACTGAGGAAATGCTGGTGGGAGCTACGGTGACTATAACTGAGCTTCCCTACACGCAGGGAGGCAAGAGAAATGCTGATTATTCATCAAACAGATTTACCTACTCAGAATCTGTACTACTGCACTGAGAAGCAAATTTAGCCGTTCCAAAGCAAGTCTGTTTAGGCAAAAAACTCATTTCTACCAAAATTGCCCAAATGCATCTCAGTAGTGTGCAACTTTTTCTTGAGTTAGAAAATGTCGAAAAGTGTCATTTCTGCTAGCAGTGCACTTCTACACATGTGTTTGCTGAAGGGAGAAATGGCAGTGCAATGCATGTTTGTGCCAGGCAATACACTGTTTCTAAGAAAATAGTGGCACAATGAGGAAACAATTTTGGGAGGTCCTGTGACTAAAACTGAGCTTCCCTACTCACAGGGAAGCAAGAGAAATGCTGATTCCATCAAACTCAGATACTTACTCAGAATGTGTACTACTGTACCGATAAAGAAAACTAGTGCATTCTAAAGCAAGTCTGTTTAGGCGAAAAGCTCATTTCTGACAAAGTTGCCCAAACGCATTTCAGAAGGGTGCAACTGGCTCCCAGAGTTAAAAAAAACGTCGAGAAAGTGTCGTTTCTGCTAGCACTGTACTTCTACTCATGTGTTTGCTGAAGTGCAAAATGGCAGTGTACTGCACATTTCTGACAGCAAGAACACTGTTTCTAAGGAAATGTGAACACACTGAGGAAACGCTTGTGGGAGCTACTGTGACTAAAACTGAGCTTCCCTATTCACAGGGAAGCAAGAGAAATGCTGATTCCATCCAACTCAGATACCTACTCAGAATCTGTACTACTGCGCAGATAAGCAAAACTAGTGCGTTCTAAAGCAAGTCTGTTTAGGCGAAAAACTCATTTCTGACAAAGTTGCCCAAATGCATCTCAGAAGTGTGCAGCTTGCTCCCTGAGTTAGAAAACGTCGAGAAAGTGTCGTTTCTGCTAGCACTGTACTTGTACACATGTCTTTGCTGAGCGGCGAAACGGCACAGTAATGCATGCTACTGCCAGCAAGAACACGGTTTTTAAAGAATTATGAAAACACTGAGGAAACACTTGTGCGAGCAACTGTGACTAAAACTGAGCTTTCCTACTCACAGGGAAGAAAGAGAAATGCTGATTCTATCAAACTCAGATACCTACTCAGAATCTGTACTACTGCGAAGATAAGCAAAACTAGTGCGTTCTAAATCAGGTCTGTTTAAGCGAAAAACTCATTTCTGACAAAGTTGCCCAAATGCATCTCAGAGGTGTGCAACTTGCTCCCTGAGTTAGAAAACGTCGAGAAAGTGTCGTTTCTGCTAGCACTGTACTTCTACACATGTGTTTGCTGAAGGGCGAAACGGCAGTGTAATGTATGTTTCTGCCAGCAAGTACACTGTTTCTAAGGAAATGTGAACACACTGAGGAAACGCTTGTGGGAGCTACTGTGACTAAAACTGAGCTTTTCTATTCAAAGGAAAGCAAGAGAAATGCTGATTCCATCAAACTCAGATACCTACTCAGAATCTGTACTACTGCGCAGATAAGCAAAACTAGTGCGTTCTAAAGCAAGTCTGTTTAGGCGAAAAACTCATTTCTGACAAAGTTGCCCAAATGCATCTCAGAAGTGTGCAACTTGCTCCCTGAGTTAGAAAACGTCGAGAAAGTGTCGTTTCTGCTAGCACTGTACTTCTACACATGTGTTTGCTGAAGGGCGAAACGGCAGTGTAATGCATGTTTCTGCCAGCAAGTACACTGTTTCTAAGGAAATGTGAACACACTGAGGAAACGCTTGTGGGAGCTACTGTGACTAAAACTGAGCTTCCCTACTCACAGGGAGGCAAGAGAAATGCTGATTTCATCAAACAGAGTTACCTACTCAGAATCTGTACTACTGCACTGATAAGCAAATTTAGCGCGTTCCAAAGCAAGTCTGTTTAGGCAAAAAACTCATTTCTGACAAAGTTGTCCAAATGCATCTCAGAAGTGTGCAACTAGTTCCCTGAGTTAGAAAACGTCGAAAATGTGTCATCTCTGCTAGCAGTGCACTTCTACACAGGTGTTTGCTGAAGGGCGAAATGGCAGTGGAACGCATGTTTCTTCCAGCAAATACACTGTTTTTTTTCGTAGGAAACGGGAACACACTGAGGAAATGCTGGTGGGAGCTACTGTGACTATAACTGAGCTTCCCTACACACAGGGAGGCAAGAGAAATGCTGATTTCATCAAACAGAGTTACCTACTCATCATCTGTACTACTGCACTGATAAGCAAATTTAGCGCGTTCCAAAGCAAGTCTGTTTAGGCAAAAAACTCATTTCTGACAAAGTTGTCCAAATGCACTCAGAAGTGTGCAACTAGTTCCCTGAGTTAGAAAAACCGTCGAAAATGTGTCATCTCTGCTAGCAGTGCACTTCTTCTACACAGGTGTTTGCTGAAGGGCGAAATGGCAGTGTAACGCATGTTTCTTCCAGCAAATACACTGTTTCGTAGGAAAACGGGGATCACACTTAGGAAATGCTGGTGGGAGCTACTGTGACTATAACTGAGCTTCCTACACACAGGGAGGCAAGAGAAATGCTGAATTCATCAAACAGATTTACCTACTCAGAATCTGTACTACTGCACTGATAAGAAATTTAGCGCGTTCCAAAGCAAGTCTGTTTAGGCAAAAACTCATTTCTGACAAAGTTGTCCAAATGCATCTCAGAAGTGTGCAACTAGTTCCCTGAGTTAGAAAACGTCGAAAATGTGTCATCTCTGCTAGCAGTGCACTTCTACACAGGTGTTTGCTGAAGGGCGAAATGGCAGTGTAACGCATGTTTCTTCCAGCAAATACACTGTTTTTTTCGTAGGAAACGGGAACACACTGAGGAATGCTGGTGGGAGCTACTGTGACTATAACTGAGCTTCCCTACACACAGGGAGGCAAGAGAAATGCTGATTTCATCAAACAGATTTACCTACTCAGAATCTGTACTACTGCACTGATAAGCAAATTTAGCGCGTTCCAAAGCAAGTCTGTTTAGGCAAAAAACTCATTTCTGACAAAGTTGTCCAAATGCATCTCAGAAGTGTGCAACTAGTTCCCTGAGTTAGAAAACGTCGAAAATGTGTCATCTCTGCTAGCAGTGCACTTCTACACAGGTGTTTGCTGAAGGGCGAAATGGCAGTGGAACGCATGTTTCTTCCAGCAAATACACTGTTTTTTCGTAGGAAGCGGGAACACACTGAGGAAATGCTGGTGGGAGCTACTGTGACTATAACTGAGCTTCCCTACACACAGGGAGGCAAGAGAAATGCTGATTTCATCAAACAGATTTACCTACTCAGAATCTGTACTACTGCACTGATAAGCAAATTTAGCGCGTTCCAAAGCAAGTCTGTTTAGGCAAAAAACTCATTTCTGACAAAGTTGTCCAAATGCATCTCAGAAGTGTGCAACTAGTTCCCTGAGTTAGAAAACGTCGAAAATGTGTCATCTCTGCTAGCAGTGCACTTCTACACAGGTGTTTGCTGAAGGGCGAAATGGCAGTGTAACGCATGTTTCTTCCAGCAAATACACTGTTTCGTAGGAAACGGGATCACACTGAGGAAATGCTGGTGGGAGCTACTGTGACTATAACTGAGCTTCCCTACACACAGGGAGGCAAGAGAAATGCTGATTTCATCAAACAGAGTTACCTACTCAGAATCTGTACTACTGCACTGATAAGCAAATTTAGCGCGTTCCAAAGCAAGTCTGTTTAGGCAAAAAACTCATTTCTGACAAAGTTGTCCAAATGCATCTCAGAAGTGTGCAACTAGTTCCCTGAGTTAGAAAACGTCGAAAATGTGTCATCTCTGCTAGCAGTGCACTTCTACACAGGTGTTTGCTGAAGGGCGAAATGGCAGTGGAACGCATGTTTCTTCCAGCAAATACACTGTTTCGTAGGAAACGGGAACACACTGAGGAAATGCTGGTGGGAGCTACTGTGACTATAACTGAGCTTCCCTACACACAGGGAGGCAAGAGAAATGCTGATTTCATCAAACAGAGTTACCTACTCAGAATCTGTACTACTGCACTGATAAGCAAATTTAGCGCGTTCCAAAGCAAGTCTGTTTAGGCAAAAAACTCATTTCTGACAAAGTTGTCCAAATGCATCTCAGAAGTGTGCAACTAGTTCCCTGAGTTAGAAAACGTCGAAAATGTGTCATCTCTGCTAGCAGTGCACTTCTACACAGGTGTTTGCTGAAGGGCGAAATGGCAGTGGAACGCATGTTTCTTCCAGCAAATACACTGTTTTCGTAGGAAACGGGAACACACTGAGGAAATGCTGGTGGGAGCTACTGTGACTATAACTGAGCTTCCCTACACACAGGGAGGCAAGAGAAATGCTGATTTCATCAAACAGAGTTACCTACTCAGAATCTGTACTACTGCACTGATAAGCAAATTTAGCGCGTTCCAAAGCAAGTCTGTTTAGGCAAAAAACTCATTTCTGACAAAGTTGTCCAAATGCATCTCAGAAGTGTGCAACTAGTTCCCTGAGTTAGAAAACGTGGAAATGTGTCATCTCTGCTAGCAGTGCACTTCTACACAGGTGTTTGCTGAAGGGCGAAATGGCAGTGGAACGCATGTTTCTTCCAGCAAATACACTGTTTCGTAGGAAAGCGGGAACACACTGAGGAAATGCTGGTGGGAGCTACTGTGACTATAACTGAGCTTCCCTACACACAGGGAGGCAAGAGAAATGCTGATTTCATCAAACAGATTTACCTACTCAGAATCTGTACTACTGCACTGATAAGCAAATTTAGCGCGTTCCAAAGCAAGTCTGTTTAGGCAAAAAACTCATTTCTGACAAAGTTGTCCAAATGCATCTCAGAAGTGTGCAACTAGTTCCCTGAGTTAGAAAACGTCGAAAATGTGTCATCTCTGCTAGCAGTGCACTTCTACACAGGTGTTTGCTGAAGGGCGAAATGGCAGTGGAACGCATGTTTCTTCCAGCAAATACACTGTTTTCGTAGGAAACGGGAACACACTGAGGAAATGCTGGTGGGAGCTACTGTGACTATAACTGAGCTTCCCTACACACAGGGAGGCAAGAGAAATGCTGATTTCATCAAACAGATTTACCTACTCAGAATCTGTACTACTGCACTGATAAGCAAATTTAGCGCGTTCCAAAGCAAGTCTGTTTAGGCAAAAAACTCATTTCTGACAAAGTTGTCCAAATGCATCTCAGAAGTGTGCAACTAGTTCCCTGAGTTAGAAAACGTCGAAAATGTGTCATCTCTGCTAGCAGTGCACTTCTACACATGTGTTTGCTGAAGGGCGAAATGGCAGTGTAACGCATGTTTCTTCCAGCAAATACACTGTTTCGTAGGAAACGGGATCACACTGAGGAAATGCTGGTGGGAGCTACTGTGACTATAACTGAGCTTCCCTACACACAGGGAGGCAAGAGAAATGCTGATTTCATCAAACAGATTTACCTACTCAGAATCTGTACTACTGCACTGATAAGCAAATTTAGCGCGTTCCAAAGCAAGTCTGTTTAGGCAAAAAACTCATTTCTGACAAAGTTGTCCAAATGCATCTCAGAAGTGTGCAACTAGTTCCCTGAGTTAGAAAACGTCGAAAATGTGTCATCTCTGCTAGCAGTGCACTTCTACACAGGTGTTTGCTGAAGGGCGAAATGGCAGTGGAACGCATGTTTCTTCCAGCAAATACACTGTTTTTTTTCGTAGGAAACGGGAACACACTGAGGAAATGCTGGTGGGAGCTACTGTGACTATAACTGAGCTTCCCTACACACAGGGAGGCAAGAGAAATGCTGATTTCATCAAACAGATTTACCTACTCAGAATCTGTACTACTGCACTGATAAGCAAATTTAGCGCGTTCCAAAGCAAGTCTGTTTAGGCAAAAAACTCATTTCTGACAAAGTTGTCCAAATGCATCTCAGAAGTGTGCAACTAGTTCCCTGAGTTAGAAAACGTCGAAAATGTGTCATCTCTGCTAGCAGTGCACTTCTACACAGGTGTTTGCTGAAGGGCGAAATGGCAGTGGAACGCATGTTTCTTCCAGCAAATACACTGTTTTTTTCGTAGGAAGCGGGAACACACTGAGGAAATGCTGGTGGGAGCTACTGTGACTATAACTGAGCTTCCCTACACACAGGGAGGCAAGAGAAATGCTGATTTCATCAAACAGATTTACCTACTCAGAATCTGTACTACTGCACTGATAAGCAAATTTAGCGCGTTCCAAAGCAAGTCTGTTTAGGCAAAAAACTCATTTCTGACAAAGTTGTCCAAATGCATCTCAGAAGTGTGCAACTAGTTCCCTGAGTTAGAAAACGTCGAAAATGTGTCATCTCTGCTAGCAGTGCACTTCTACACAGGTGTTTGCTGAAGGGCGAAATGGCAGTGGAACGCATGTTTCTTCCAGCAAATACACTGTTTTTTTTTCGTAGGAAGCGGGAACACACTGAGGAAATGCTGGTGGGAGCTACTGTGACTATAACTGAGCTTCCCTACACACAGGGAGGCAAGAGAAATGCTGATTTCATCAAACAGAGTTACCTACTCAGAATCTGTACTACTGCACTGATAAGCAAATTTAGCGCGTTCCAAAGCAAGTCTGTTTAGGCAAAAAACTCATTTCTGACAAAGTTGTCCAAATGCATCTCAGAAGTGTGCAACTAGTTCCCTGAGTTAGAAAACGTCGAAAATGTGTCATCTCTGCTAGCAGTGCACTTCTACACAGGTGTTTGCTGAAGGGCGAAATGGCAGTGGAACGCATGTTTCTTCCAGCAAATACACTGTTTTTTTTTCGTAGGAAGCGGGAACACACTGAGGAAATGCTGGTGGGAGCTACTGTGACTATAACTGAGCTTCCCTACACACAGGGAGGCAAGAGAAATGCTGATTTCATCAAACAGATTTACCTACTCAGAATCTGTACTACTGCACTGATAAGCAAATTTAGCGCGTTCCAAAGCAAGTCTGTTTAGGCAAAAAACTCATTTCTGACAAAGTTGTCCAAATGCATCTCAGAAGTGTGCAACTAGTTCCCTGAGTTAGAAAACGTCGAAAATGTGTCATCTCTGCTAGCAGTGCACTTCTACACAGGTGTTTGCTGAAGGGCGAAATGGCAGTGGAACGCATGTTTCTTCCAGCAAATACACTGTTTTTTTCGTAGGAAACGGGAACACACTGAGGAAATGCTGGTGGGAGCTACTGTGACTATAACTGAGCTTCCCTACACACAGGGAGGCAAGAGAAATGCTGATTTCATCAAACAGATTTACCTACTCAGAATCTGTACTACTGCACTGATAAGCAAATTTAGCGCGTTCCAAAGCAAGTCTGTTTAGGCAAAAAACTCATTTCTGACAAAGTTGTCCAAATGCATCTCAGAAGTGTGCAACTAGTTCCCTGAGTTAGAAAACGTCGAAAATGTGTCATCTCTGCTAGCAGTGCACTTCTACACAGGTGTTTGCTGAAGGGCGAAATGGCAGTGGAACGCATGTTTCTTCCAGCAAATACACTGTTTTTTTTTCGTAGGAAGCGGGAACACACTGAGGAAATGCTGGTGGGAGCTACTGTGACTATAACTGAGCTTCCCTACACACAGGGAGGCAAGAGAAATGCTGATTTCATCAAACAGATTTACCTACTCAGAATCTGTACTACTGCACTGATAAGCAAATTTAGCGCGTTCCAAAGCAAGTCTGTTTAGGCAAAAAACTCATTTCTGACAAAGTTGTCCAAATGCATCTCAGAAGTGTGCAACTAGTTCCCTGAGTTAGAAAACGTCGAAAATGTGTCATCTCTGCTAGCAGTGCACTTCTACACAGGTGTTTGCTGAAGGGCGAAATGGCAGTGGAACGCATGTTTCTTCCAGCAAATACACTGTTTTTTTTTCGTAGGAAGCGGGAACACACTGAGGAAATGCTGGTGGGAGCTACTGTGACTATAACTGAGCTTCCCTACACACAGGGAGGCAAGAGAAATGCTGATTTCATCAAACAGAGTTACCTACTCAGAATCTGTACTACTGCACTGATAAGCAAATTTAGCGCGTTCCAAAGCAAGTCTGTTTAGGCAAAAAACTCATTTCTGACAAAGTTGTCCAAATGCATCTCAGAAGTGTGCAACTAGTTCCCTGAGTTAGAAAACGTCGAAAATGTGTCATCTCTGCTAGCAGTGCACTTCTACACAGGTGTTTGCTGAAGGGCGAAATGGCAGTGGAACGCATGTTTCTTCCAGCAAATACACTGTTTTTTTTCGTAGGAAGCGGGAACACACTGAGGAAATGCTGGTGGGAGCTACTGTGACTATAACTGAGCTTCCCTACACACAGGGAGGCAAGAGAAATGCTGATTTCATCAAACAGATTTACCTACTCAGAATCTGTACTACTGCACTGATAAGCAAATTTAGCGCGTTCCAAAGCAAGTCTGTTTAGGCAAAAAACTCATTTCTGACAAAGTTGTCCAAATGCATCTCAGAAGTGTGCAACTAGTTCCCTGAGTTAGAAAACGTCGAAAATGTGTCATCTCTGCTAGCAGTGCACTTCTACACAGGTGTTTGCTGAAGGGCGAAATGGCAGTGGAACGCATGTTTCTTCCAGCAAATACACTGTTTTTTTCGTAGGAAGCGGGAACACACTGAGGAAATGCTGGTGGGAGCTACTGTGACTATAACTGAGCTTCCCTACACACAGGGAGGCAAGAGAAATGCTGATTTCATCAAACAGATTTACCTACTCAGAATCTGTACTACTGCACTGATAAGCAAATTTAGCGCGTTCCAAAGCAAGTCTGTTTAGGCAAAAAACTCATTTCTGACAAAGTTGTCCAAATGCATCTCAGAAGTGTGCAACTAGTTCCCTGAGTTAGAAAACGTCGAAAATGTGTCATCTCTGCTAGCAGTGCACTTCTACACAGGTGTTTGCTGAAGGGCGAAATGGCAGTGGAACGCATGTTTCTTCCAGCAAATACACTGTTTTTTTTCGTAGGAAGCGGGAACACACTGAGGAAATGCTGGTGGGAGCTACTGTGACTATAACTGAGCTTCCCTACACACAGGGAGGCAAGAGAAATGCTGATTTCATCAAACAGATTTACCTACTCAGAATCTGTACTACTGCACTGATAAGCAAATTTAGCGCGTTCCAAAGCAAGTCTGTTTAGGCAAAAAACTCATTTCTGACAAAGTTGTCCAAATGCATCTCAGAAGTGTGCAACTAGTTCCCTGAGTTAGAAAACGTCGAAAATGTGTCATCTCTGCTAGCAGTGCACTTCTACACAGGTGTTTGCTGAAGGGCGAAATGGCAGTGGAACGCATGTTTCTTCCAGCAAATACACTGTTTTTTTTCGTAGGAAGCGGGAACACACTGAGGAAATGCTGGTGGGAGCTACTGTGACTATAACTGAGCTTCCCTACACACAGGGAGGCAAGAGAAATGCTGATTTCATCAAACAGATTTACCTACTCAGAATCTGTACTACTGCACTGATAAGCAAATTTAGCGCGTTCCAAAGCAAGTCTGTTTAGGCAAAAAACTCATTTCTGACAAAGTTGTCCAAATGCATCTCAGAAGTGTGCAACTAGTTCCCTGAGTTAGAAAACGTCGAAAATGTGTCATCTCTGCTAGCAGTGCACTTCTACACAGGTGTTTGCTGAAGGGCGAAATGGCAGTGGAACGCATGTTTCTTCCAGCAAATACACTGTTTTTTCGTAGGAAACGGGAACACACTGAGGAAATGCTGGTGGGAGCTACTGTGACTATAACTGAGCTTCCCTACACACAGGGAGGCAAGAGAAATGCTGATTTCATCAAACAGATTTACCTACTCAGAATCTGTACTACTGCACTGATAAGCAAATTTAGCGCGTTCCAAAGCAAGTCTGTTTAGGCAAAAAACTCATTTCTGACAAAGTTGTCCAAATGCATCTCAGAAGTGTGCAACTAGTTCCCTGAGTTAGAAAACGTCGAAAATGTGTCATCTCTGCTAGCAGTGCACTTCTACACAGGTGTTTGCTGAAGGGCGAAATGGCAGTGGAACGCATGTTTCTTCCAGCAAATACACTGTTTTTTTTTCGTAGGAAGCGGGAACACACTGAGGAAATGCTGGTGGGAGCTACTGTGACTATAACTGAGCTTCCCTACACACAGGGAGGCAAGAGAAATGCTGATTTCATCAAACAGAGTTACCTACTCAGAATCTGTACTACTGCACTGATAAGCAAATTTAGCGCGTTCCAAAGCAAGTCTGTTTAGGCAAAAAACTCATTTCTGACAAAGTTGTCCAAATGCATCTCAGAAGTGTGCAACTAGTTCCCTGAGTTAGAAAACGTCGAAAATGTGTCATCTCTGCTAGCAGTGCACTTCTACACAGGTGTTTGCTGAAGGGCGAAATGGCAGTGGAACGCATGTTTCTTCCAGCAAATACACTGTTTTTTTTCGTAGGAAGCGGGAACACACTGAGGAAATGCTGGTGGGAGCTACTGTGACTATAACTGAGCTTCCCTACACACAGGGAGGCAAGAGAAATGCTGATTTCATCAAACAGATTTACCTACTCAGAATCTGTACTACTGCACTGATAAGCAAATTTAGCGCGTTCCAAAGCAAGTCTGTTTAGGCAAAAAACTCATTTCTGACAAAGTTGTCCAAATGCATCTCAGAAGTGTGCAACTAGTTCCCTGAGTTAGAAAACGTCGAAAATGTGTCATCTCTGCTAGCAGTGCACTTCTACACAGGTGTTTGCTGAAGGGCGAAATGGCAGTGGAACGCATGTTTCTTCCAGCAAATACACTGTTTTTTTCGTAGGAAGCGGGAACACACTGAGGAAATGCTGGTGGGAGCTACTGTGACTATAACTCATGCATTTGGACACCTTTGTCAGAAATGAGTTTTTTGCCTAACAGGGACTGCTTTGGAACGCGCTAAATTGCTTATCAGTGCAGAGTACATGATCTGAGTATGTAAATCTGTTGTGATGAAATCAGCAGTCTCTTGCCTTCCTGTGTGTATGGAAGCGCAGTTATAGTCACGTAGCTCCCACCCAGCATTTCCCCAGTGTGTTCCTGCTTCCTACAAAACAAACAGTGTATTTGCTGGGAAGAAACATGCGTTCCACTGCCTTTCGCCTTCAGCAAAACACTGTAGAAGTGCACTGCTAGCAGAGATGACACATTTTTCGACGTTTTCAACTCCAGGGAACTGTTGCACACTTCTGAGATGCATTTGGACAACTTTGTCAGAAATGAGTTTTTTTGCCTAAACAGACTTGCTTTGGACCGCGCTAATTTGCTTATCAGTCAGTAGTCATATACAGATTCTGAGTAGGTAATCTGTTTGATGAATCAGCATTTCTCTTGCCTCCTGTGGTAGGAAGCTCAGTTATAGTCACAGTAGCTCCCAACAGCATTTCCTCAGTGTGTTCCCGCTTCCTACGAAAAAAAACAGTGTATTTGCTGAAGAAACATGCGTTCCACTGCCATTTTCGCCCTTCAGCAAACACCTGTGTAGAAGTGCACTGCTAGCAGAGATGACACATTTTCGACGTTTTCTAACTCAGGGAACTAGTTGCACACTTCTGAGATGCATTTGGACAACTTTGTCAGAAATTAGTTTTTTTGCCTAAACAAACTTGCTTTGGAACGCGCTAATTTGCTTATCAGTGCAGTAGTACAGATGATGAGTAGGTAACTCTGTTTGATGAAATCAGCATTTCTCTTGCCTCCCTGTGTGTAGGGAAGCTCAGTTATAGTCACAGTAGCTCCCACCAGCATTTCCTCAGTGTGTTCTCCCGCTTCCTACGAAAAAAAACAGTGTATTTGCTGGAAGAAACATGCGTCCACTGCCATTTCGCCCTTCAGCAAACACCTGTGTAGAAGTGCACTGCTAGCAGAGATGACACATTTTCGACGTTTTCTAACTCAGGGAACTAGTTGCACACTTCTGAGATGCATTTGGACAACTTTGTCAGAAATGAGTTTTTTTGCCTAAACAAACTTGCTTGGAACGCGCTAAATTTGCTTATCAGTGCAGTAGTACAGATTCTGAGTAGGTAAATCTGTTTGATGAAATCAGCATTTCTCTTGCCTCCCTGTGTGTAGGGAAGCTCAGTTATAGTCACAGTAGCTCCCACCAGCATTTCCTCAGTGTGTTCCCGCTTCCTACGAAAAAAAACAGTGTATTTGCTGGAAGAAACATGCGTTCCACTGCCATTTCGCCCTTCAGCAAACACCTGTGTAGAAGTGCACTGCTAGCAGAGATGACACATTTTCGACGTTTTCTAACTCAGGGAACTAGTTGCACACTTCTGAGATGCATTTGGACAACTTTGTCAGAAATGAGTTTTTGCCTAAACAGACTTGCTTTGGAACGCGCTAAATTTGCTTATCAGTGCAGTAGTACAGATGATGAGTAGGTAACTCTGTTTGATGAAATCAGCATTTCTCTTGCCTCCCTGTGTGTAGGGAAAGCTCAGTTATAGTCACAGTAGCTCCCACCAGCATTTCCTCAGTGTGTTCCCGCTTCCTCTACGAAAAAAAAACAGTGTATTTTGCTGGAAGAAACATGCGTTCCACTGCCATTTCGCCCTTCAGCAAACACCTGTGTAGAAGTGCACTGCTAGCAGAGATGACACATTTTCGACGTTTTCTAACTCAGGAACTAGTTGCACACTTCTGAGATGCATTTGGACAACTTTGTCAGAAATGAGTTTTTTGCCTAAACAGACTTGCTTTGGAACGCGCTAAATTTGCTTATCAGTGCAGTAGTACAGATTCTGAGTAGGTACTCTGTTTGATGAAATCAGCATTTCTCTTGCCTCCCTGTGTGTAGGGAAGCTCAGTTATAGTCACAGTAGCTCCCACCAGCATTTCCTCAGTGTGTTCCGGCTTCCTACGAAAAAAAAACAGTGTATTTGCTGGAGAAACATGCGTTCCACTGCCATTTCGCCCTTCAGCAAACACCTGTGTAGAAGTGCACTGCTAGCAGAGATGACACATTTTCGACGTTTTCTAACTCAGGGAACTAGTTGCACACTTCTGAGATGCATTTGGACAACTTTGTCAGAAATGAGTTTTTTGCCTAAACAGACTTGCTTTGGAACGCGCTAAATTTGCTTATCAGTGCAGTAGTACAGATTCTGAGTAGGTAAACTCTGTTTGATGAAATCAGCATTTCTCTTGCCTTCCTGTGTGTAGGGAAGCTCAGTTATAGTCACAGTAGCTCCCACCAGCATTTCCTCAGTGTGTTCCCGCTTCCTACGAAAAAAAAACAGTGTATTTGCTGGAAGAAACATGCGTTCCACTGCCATTTCGCCCTTCAGCAAACACCTGTGTAGAAGTGCACTGCTAGCAGAGATGACACATTTTTCGACGTTTTCTAACTCAGGGAACTAGTTGCACACTTCTGAGATGCATTTGGACAACTTTGTCAGAAATGAGTTTTTTGCCTAAACAGACTTGCTTTGGAACGCGCTAAATTTGCTTATCAGTGCAGTAGTACAGATGATGAGTAGGTAACTCTGTTTGATGAAATCAGCATTTCTCTTGCCTCCTGTGTGTAGGGAAGCTCAGTTATAGTCACAGTAGCTCCCACCAGCATTTCCTCAGGTGTTCCCGATTCCTACGAAAAAAAAAACAGTGTATTTGCTGGAAGAAACATGCTTTCCACTGCCATTTCGCCCTTCAGCAAACACCTGGTGTAGAAGTGCACTGCTAGCAGAGATGACACATTTTCGACGTTTTCTAACTCAGGGAACTAGTTGCACACTTCTGAGATGCATTTGGACAACTTTGTCAGAAATGAGTTTTTTGCCTAAACAGACTTGCTTTGGAACGCTCTAAATTTGCTTATCAGTGCAGTAGTACAGATTCTGAGTAGGTAAATCTGTTTGATGAAATCAGCATTTCTCTTGCCTCCCTGTGTGTAGGGAAGCTCAGTTATAGTCACAGTAGCTCCCACCAGCATTTCCTCAGTGTGTTCCCGCTTCCTACGAAAAAAAAAACAGTGTATTTGCTGGAAGACAAATGCGTTCCACTGCCATTTCGCCCTTCAGCAAACACCTGTGTAGAAGTGCACTGCTAGCAGAGATGACACATTTTCGACGTTTTCTAACTCAGGGAACTAGTTGCACACTTCTGAGATGCATTTGGACAACTTTGTCAGAAATGAGTTTTTTGCCTAAACAGACTTGCTTTGGAACGCGCTAAATTTGCTTATCAGTGCAGTAGTACAGATGATGAGTAGGTAACTCTGTTTGATGAAATCAGCATTTCTCTTGCCTCCCTGTGTGTAGGGAAGCTCAGTTATAGTCACAGTAGCTCCCACCAGCATTTCCTCAGTGTGTTCCCGCTTCCTACGAAAAAAAACAGTGTATTTGCTGGAAGAAACATGCGTTCCACTGCCATTTCGCCCTTCAGAAACACCTGTGTAGAAGTGCACTGCTAGCAGAGATTACACATTTTCGACGTTTCTAACTCAGGGAACTAGTTGCACACTTCTGAGATGCATTGGACAACTTTGTCAGAAATGAGTTTTTTGCCTAAACAGACTTGCTTTGGAACACGCTAAATTTGCTTATCAGTGCAGTAGTACAGATTCTGAGTAGGTAACTCTGATGAAATCAGCATTTCTCTTGCCTTTTTGTGTGTAGGGAAGCTCAGTTATAGTCACAGTATCTCCCACCAGCATTTCCTCAGTGTGTTCCCGTCTTCCTACGAAAAAAAAACAGTGTATTTGCTGGAAGAAACATGCGTTCCACTGCCATTTCGCCCTTCAGCAAAACAACCTGTGTAGAAGTGCACTGCTAGCAGAGATGACCACATTTTCGACGTTTTCTAACTCAGGGAAATAGTTGCACACTTCTGAGATGCATTTTGGACAACTTTGTCAGAAATGAGTTTTTTGCCTAAACAGACTTGCTTGGGAACGCGCTAATTTGCTTATCAGTGCAGTAGTACAGATTCTGAGTAGGTAACTCTGTTTGATGAAATCAGCATTTCTCTTGCCTTTCTGTGTGTAGGGAAGCTCAGTTATAGTCACAGTAGCTCCCACCAGCATTTCCTCAGTGTTTTCCGCTTCCTACGAAAAAAAAACAGTGTATTTGCTGGAAGAAACCATGCGTTCCACTGACCATTTCGGCCCTTCAGCAAACACCTGTGTAGAAGTGCACTGCTAGCAGAGATGACACATTTCGACGTTTTTCTAACTCAGGGAACTAGTTTGCACACTTCTGAGATGCATTTGGACAACTTTGTCAGAAATGAGTTTTTTGCCTACAGACTTGCTTTGGAACGCGCTAAATTTGCTTAATCAGTGCAGTAGTAACAGATGATGAGTAGGTAACTCTGTTTGATGAAATCAGCATTTCTCTTGCCTCCTGTGTGTAGGGGAAGCTCATTATAGTCACAGTAGCCCCCACCAGCATTTCCTCAGTGTGTTCCCGCTTCCTACGAAAAAAACAGTGTATTTGCTGGAAGAAACATGCGTTCCACTGCCATTTCGCCCTTCAGCAAACACCTGTGTGTAGAAGTGAACTGCTAGCAGAGATGACACATTTTCGACGTTTTCTAACTCAGGGAACTAGTTGCACACTTCTGAGATGCATTTGGACAACTTGTCAGAATGAGTTTTTTGCCTAAACAGACTTGCTTTGGAACGCGCTAAATTTGCTTATCAGTGCAGTAGTACAGATGATGAGTAGGTAACTCTGTTTGATGAAATCAGCATTTCTCTTGCCTCCCTGTGTGTAGGGAAGCTCAGTTATAGTCACAGTAGCTCCCACCAGCATTTCCTCAGTGTTTTCCCGCTTCCTACGAAAAAAAAACAGTGTATTTGCTGGAAGAAACATGCGTTCCACTGCCATTTCGCCCTTCAGCAAACACCTGTGTAGACGTGCACTGCTAGCAGAGATGACACATTTTTCGACGTTTTCTAACTCAGGAACTAGTTGCACACTTCTGAGATGCATTTGGACAACTTGTCAGAAATGAGTTTTTTGCCTAAACAGACTTGCTTTGGAACGCGCTAAATTTGCTTATCAGTGCAGTAGTACAGATGATGAGTAGGTAACTCTGTTTGATGAAATCAGCATTTCTCTTGCCTCCCGGTGTGTAGGGAAGCTCAGTTATAGTCACAGTAGCTCCCACCAGCATTTCCTCAGTGGTTCCTCCCGTTTCCTACGAAAAAAAACAGTGTATTTCCTGGAAGAAACATGCGTTCCACTGCCATTTCGCCCTTCAGCAAACACTGTGTAGAAGTGCACTGCTAGCAGACATGACACATTTTCGACGTTTTCTAACTCAGGGAACTAGTTGCACACTTCTGAGATGCATGTTGGACAACTTTTGTCAGAATGAGTTTTTTGCCTAAACAGACTTGCTTTGGACGCGCTAAATTTGCTTATCAGTGCAGTAGTACAGATTCTGAGTAGGTAAATCTGTTTGATGAAATCAGCATTTCTCTTGCCTCCCTGTGTGTAGGGAAGCTCAATTATAGTCCAGTAAGCTCCACCAGCATTTCCTCAGTGTGTTCCTGTTCCCCTACGAAAAAAAAAAACAGTGTATTTGCTGGAAGCAACATGCGTTCCACTGCCATTTCGCCCTTCAGCAACACCTGTGTAGAAGTGCACTGCTAGCAGAGATGACAGCATTTTTCGACCTTTTCTAACTCAGGGAACTAGTTGCACACTTCTGAGATGCATTTGGACAACTTTGTCAGAAATGAGTTTTTTGCCTAAACAGACTTGCTTTGGAACCCGCTAAATTTGCTTATCAGTGCAGTAGTACAGATTATGAGTAGGTAACTCTGTTGATGAATCAGCATTTCTCTGCCTCCCTGTGTGTAGGGAGCTCAGTTTATAGTCACAGTAGCTCCCACCAGCATTTCCTCAGTGTGTTCCCGCTTCCTACGAAAAAAACAGTGTATTTGCTGGAAAAAAACATGCGTTCCACTGCCATTTCGCCCTTCAGCAAACACCTGTGTAGAAGTGCACTGCTAGCAGAGAGTGACACATTTTCGACGTTTTCTAAATCAGGGAACTAGTTGCACCCTTCTGAGATGCATTGGACAACTTTGTCAGAAATGAGTTTTTTGCCTAAACAGACTGTTTGGAACCCGCTAAATTTGCTTATCAGTGCAGTAGTACGAGATGATGAGTAGGTAACGCTGTTTGATGAAATCAGCATTTCTCTTGCCTTCCTTTGGTGTTAGGGAAGCTCAGTTATAAGTCACAGTAGCTCCCACCACATTTCCTCAGTGTTTTCCGTCTTCCTACGAAAAAAAAACAGTGTATTTGCTGGAAGAAACATGCGTTCCACTGCCATTTTGCGCCTCTCACAAACATTGGAAGAAGTGCACTGCTGCAGCGAGTGACACATTTTGACGTTTTCTAACTCAGGGAACTGTGCACACTCTGAGAATGCCATTTGGGACAACTTTGTCAGAAATGAGTTTTTTGCCTAAACAGACTTGTTTGGAACGCGCTAAATTTTGCTTTCAGTGAGTAGTACGATTTGAGTAGGTAAATCGTTTGTGAAATCAGCATTTCTCTTGCTCCCTGTGTGTAGGGAGCTCAG